>NW_006408553.1:1560166-1563975 GCF_000296735.1 Chrysochloris asiatica | reverse complement strand
AGATCAATATTTGTGTCCATTCCAAAGAGAGATGACCCAATGGAATATGGAAATCATTGAATAATATCAGTAATATTACATGCAAGTAAAATTTTGTTAAAGGTAAGTAAAAAATGGCTGCACAGTACACTGACAAGGAGCTGGCAGATACAGATGGATACATGGAACAAGGGCTATCATTACTGATGTCAGAGCCCCAATGAGATGGATTGACAAGAGCAATGGGCATAGCGATGGTTGTGAGATTGGTACAAGATCGGGCAGTGTTGTGTTCTGTTGTGCATAAAGTTACTATGCAACAGTTAACCTACTCAATGGCACCTAAGGTGACAATTCTGGATACTAATGACTCGGGTTACAGTTACTTTATAAGGATAGCTTCTTGGCCATGCCCACAGACAAGTCTCTTTCTGGCCCTCAGTTTCATGTTCCCTTGACCTGTTCCCTGATCTGCTTGGACAAGGGTGAAAAACTCTTTAGTTGCACTGATGAGTGCCCAGAATCACCCTACTCCACTTCCTGTTTGAAGGCACTCAGGCTTTGTGGGCCAGGAAGCCCAATGCACTATCTCTTACAGGTCTCCTGGTTCTTCTGATGTTGTCTCTCTGCCAAGCTTGTCACCACTTCTCACTGTCTCTGTATCCTGAGCCTTGGAATTTCTCAGTGCAAGGACCCTGGTTTCAAAAGATGTGCTTAGCTCCCAGCTAGACTTTCTTGGTAGTAGTAAGGTTCTTCCTTTCCACTCCTGGGAAGGCAAAATTGACCAATAGGCTAGGATTCCATATGCCTTATTTGCATGGTCAAGAGTGTCATATACCTTATTTGCATCATTAGTAAGCTGTTCAGTCCCTGTGGTGGGCCACAAACACCTTATTTGCATAGTCCCATCTGATTATTTTCAAGTCCTGGTGTGGCACTGTAGGATCAGCACTCTACTGCTAACCACAAGATTGATGGTTCAAATCCACTAGCCACTCCTTGGAAACCCTATACAGGGTAGTATGAATCAGAATTGACTTGATGGCACTTAACAAAAACAACACTATCCTATTATTTGGTGGGAGTTACAAAATCATGGCAAGAAATGCCAGATAAAAGCAATCCATCATTCCACATCTTCAATTGACCATCATATCCTACTCAAGATCATCTGTTAGTTGTTTTAGTTCAATATTGTGGAAGTCATTCTGAGAAGAAGGCCTAACTAGACTATCTTGAGTGGTTACACTTAAATAACTTCTTCCCTGGACAAATCCCAAACTTTGTCCTATCATTATACTTCTATAGACAGTAATAGTATAGACCATAACAAGTCCAGTTTGCGTATGTCCTGAGTCATTATAACTGTCTCCAGGTCATTCTCTTTCTTTCAACGATACCCACTCGCCATCCATTCTAAGCCCAGAAGTGCTAACTATGTTGTTTAGGCTTTTTTTTTTTTTTGGTCACTTGTTTTCTTAGAATCCATAATGAATCTCAAGTACTTTAATAATTCTAAATACATTATATATAGTAATCCCATCATCACAATAATCTTTTTAAGAACAGGTGCTTTTACTGTTTCCATTATGTTGTTGTTGTTGTTAAGTGCCTTCGAGTCGGTTCCGACCCATAGCGACCCTGTACATTATACAGATACAGAAATTGAGGCATGCACACCTTAAATCACACATCTTTTAAGTGTTTAGCTAGTCAATTAGTATTCATAGGCAGTCTGACCCACAGGGCACACTTAATTTCTAGTCTATACTTTTTTTCTACAAAAAGCAATTCACAGTCTGATTTGCTTTTCTGAGTTTCCTAGTTTCCCTCACACATTAACTGTGCTTTTGCTACAGTATTTTTTCTAAATCATTGAGTACTCCTTCTTGATTGTTGTGCCTGTTTTCTCCTTCTTTAAAATTACACCTGTTTGTCTCTATTTCCTCAAGTTCTGATTAAGTCTTAAGACTTCCCTTACTTTTCCAACTCTGACCCTATTACAAATCTTTCCACAGATCCTGACTTCAGCTGTAGCCAGTGGTGTAGGTGTATGATTGTCTCGTTAATGGACTATAGTCCTGAGTGAATTTATTTAAATTACTTTTTTAGGGCTCCCAAACCAGAAGTCCTACACCTAATTCATGGTGATGCAGCACCAGAGGCAAGGTGTTCTGTTGTCTAGTACCAGTTCTGGATCATAATGCGCCTTCTCCATAGGGAGCCCTGCTGGTACTGTAGTAGGCATTGGACTGATAATTGCAAGGTCAGTGGTTCAGTCCCACTAAAGATGAAGCTGTCTGCTCCTTTAAAGATATACAATCTCAGAAACCCTATGTAGGGTTGCTATGAGTTGGAATTGACTCCATGGCAGTGGGTTTTGAATGTTTCTTCCCACTTTCTACCTCAGCTGATTGGAGCCTGCATGTCCCGATGAGTTGGGTGACCGGTATCCTGGTTTACCTGGGACAGTTCTTGGTACTGTTGATTTGGTATAGAAATGAGTAGTGCCTTTTCTCAAAAATGTTTGGTGGACAAATTGTGAGCAGGTAGTCCCATCTATTGGTCCCTCTGAAATAAACAAGTCCTCTGAGACAGGAGTGCAAGTGCCTTAGATTTTGACAACGGAATTGCAAGTCGGATGTCAGATGGTGTGTGTAGGCAATAATTGCCTGGTGGTCCTTAAAGCAGAAAACATAGACAATATCCTCTTTTCTCTTTAAAACCAGCTCCAGGAAACATGATTAAAGATTCAGCGAACTAATAATGCCATAGCCTGAAATTTGGTTGTATACAAATCTCTTAAGGGTAGTAGCCCACAAGGGGGCTTGATGGTGGCTAGGGTGGAAGTGAAATGAAGTTCACTATCAGCCATACCACAGAATACCAAGCAAAGCAGATCTAGGGCAGAGCTCCAAAACTCGGAACCACATAGCTAGGAATATTTTAAAAGTTTGTAGACTTAGAGCTAGGAGAACTTGAAGCTGAAGTAAGAAATCACATACTTTTGAATCTGTCAGACTTGGAGTCCCGGAGCCGACATCTTGGGTGAGACCAAATGGCAAGACCAAGTGGGGGTACAGAAACACCATGGAAAAACACTGTGGGAACCTTGGAGCAAAGGTGGACAATACACTTTGTCGGTTTTGCTTTGCTCTGATTTTCTTTTTGTTATCTTGTCATTGGCCCCCCTACTTTTTGTGCACCTCCATTCTGGTGACTAGAGGGGGCGCCTGAGCAACTGGACACCCCCCACCCTCACGACTGGTAGGTTCTTCTGCCATGCATGCATGCAGATACTCAGCCCAAGAGCAGACCCAGAATGATTTTTGTTGTTGTTGTTGTTTTGTTTTTAAATATGGGAAAGGCCAGGACAGGGTTGTAGAGAAGGAAAGAGAGTTCAAAAACAAAACAGGCCAAAAATTAAATTAAAGCATGAGCTATAGCATAATAACAAACAGTGGCATCTTGAAATCTCTCAGGCAGCTTTGAAAGCAAGATGCTGAAGAGAGGACATTTAAGTCATACTCATATTAGACTACAGAATTTTTTTTTTTTTTCTTTTCTCCCTCCTACCCCTTTTCTATGATTATAGACTGCATTATTTAGTCTAGTTTTGTGTTGTTGTTGCTGTTGTTTGGTCTTGTTGTGGTTTTTTATTTTTTTTGCTGGTGATGTTTTTCTGTTTTATGACCCCCCTTCTAACTTTGGGGGACTCTTTATCTCCCTATATTATCCAAGAAGAGTCAGCAACTGCTGCCATGTAGTCAAGCTACAATCACACTCTATAAAATACCAAAACCCAGGCAAGAACCAATACCAACTGCCAT
>NW_006408553.1:1519917-1541615 GCF_000296735.1 Chrysochloris asiatica | reverse complement strand
GGCCAGGTGGCATCATTGATGGACTCAAGTGTGGCAGCAGTAGTGAGGTTGGCCCAGGATCAGACATTGTTTCATTCTGATGTGCATGGGGTTGCTATGAGTCGGTTCCGACTGTTGTTGACAACAACAACAGAACATCTAAACTAAGGGAGAGTACAGAACCAAGGTAGGTGTGAGGTAGAAGTGATTGCTGAAATAGCATTCTCCAGCATGAGGCAGACACTTATGAAGCTATTCCTGTCTGCTGGTGTCTCAACCATCTTTAAGGGCTTAGATTTCCAACCTGGTGCATATGTGAGCCAGTTGATTAGCATATGCGTCCTCCTTTTTAAAAAAATAAAATCTCTTTAGCTTTTTTTTTTTTAACAATTTAGCAGACATTTTGTGTCTTGGTGAAGAACTTGGCTATAAGTTAGCTCTTATCCTTGAACTTTCCCTAGGCTAAGGTCAGTTCCCTGTCTCCTATGAGGGAAGATTTGAAACAGCCAATGTTGTTGTTATCAAGTGCTGTTGAGTCGATTCCGGCCCATAGTGACCCTGTATAAGATTTCCAAGGAGCAGCTGGTGAGCTTGAACCGCTGACCTTGCAGTTCAAATGGCTTTGCAGTCTGAGGCAATTACCCACAGTGCCATACCATGACTCCGAAACAGCCAATAGTAGCTCTTAATTTTTTTTTTTTTTTTTTTTTGCTTCAAGGAAGCATGCATCTATAGGTCCCCTAAGGTGAAGTAAGCTATGGAATAGATCCCTTCTGCTTTAGAAATAGAATCCACAGTAATCCTAAATTTATAGTGACATGGAGGCAGGAACGCTGCTGAGGGAACAAGTCTGGTCACCAGGGTGATGGTGGGTGTTTGAATGCCGCCTGGAGAGTGCATTTGATTTTCCTTAGAAGAGTCTCTCTAAGGAGCACAGGAACCTCCTTGAATTTGAGTCTTTGCCAACCAATGTTGGAGTAGTAAGCTCTCAGAAAGGTACAGGCATAGCAGATATGAAACATTTAAGCACTCAAAGGGCACTGGAAAAGCCTATTCAAACTTAAGTAACTTTGAATGTGATACTCTGATTATCTACTACAGGGAATTATAAGACGTAAATGGTAAGGCATACAGGGGAGTTTGGAGTGGGGAATGATCAGAAAGCCCCATTAAGCCTGAGAGAGCTTATTAGAGATGCTACCCAATGCTTGGATTCAAAGTTACATTTAACTAGGCTTCTTTGGCTCTTCATTCTGAGCCTTTACTTGAGCCCTGGAGGTGGGGAGTATTTCATAGTAGGATAGAGTTGTATTTGCTAATTCTTCAGGATTAGTAGGAAGAGTATTAATGAGATCTCCATCAGGGCCTGCTGTGTTTATGGGGACCTGACTTAGATTTCTTTGCCTTTTACAATATTTCTCAAAACTCAGGAGTCTATCTAATTTGAAAAATATATATTCACTACTCTGCTCTAGGGCCAGCAACAGGCTAAGCATGTTGTACTCAAGACACCATTTGGAGAGGCAGAGTGAAGTGCAGGAAGCCCTGTTCAGACAGAACTGACCTCAGAGCTAGATAAGTGGGGTGCTATCTCTAACCTGTACCACACACTCTGTAGTGTCTTCTCTGAGATTTCATATCTGGAACAAGCTGGATCTGGCAGTGACTTTCAGACAAGGCACTAAGAACCAAGACTGGTTCCTGTTTTCATTTCTCCCATTTACAGTACTCTCAGAATCTTTACACTCCTTTTGCAACCTCTGCATGGATTGAGCAGATGCACCGAGAAGCATTTACTATTGCTCCGGAACCCTGTGTCCAGGTCTCATTTGCAGGAGGACAGTCTGGCATGTGGCTTTTTCCTGTTGGCTTCTTTAGTCTTTTATTTTTTCATGGAATGGAAGGAAACAAAACTGCCAGAATGCTGATTTGGACACAATCCTTTGTTAAACTATATATAGGGTTTATGTGTTGGCTTTTATCGATTTATGTTATGTCTGTAGTAGCGTCTCTAATCTACAGGATCCAAGGATAGATGGGAATGAAGTATGCCTACATTTCCTTTCAGTTTGAGCCAGTGAAATAGAAGTAAGTGAAGACACTCTTAAATGTTTTCTTATGCTATAATAGTATATTCTGATGAAGAGGTGAATGAGGGAATGGGAACTTGGCTTCAGCCTTGAGGAGGTAGGCGTAAAAGATATTAGGACTGACATACTTGGTGAATTTTCTAGGCTTAATTCCTGTGATAAAGTCATCAAGTGGTGCTTGATCTGGCAGGTGATGATGCATAGGAACATGAGGTAATATGATGAGGTAATATGATACAGCTTTGAGGAGCACTGAAGGCAAGGCAAACAGATATGGTACTGTTTCAAGAAAAGATCTGTTGTCTTTGGGAAAATGGGGAAAGCAAGATAGAGTCCCTAACTTGGGAGAGTTTAAGATATTCTCAAATCATTACAGCTGATGATGTATAAAACACAGGGAAAAAAAAGTGGTCGTGGTGGTTATATGCTATGGAGTTGGTTCTGACTCATAGCAACCCAGTATACGGTTTCTTAGGCTGTAAATCTTTATGGGAGCAGAAAGCCTCATTTTTCTCCTGTGGAACCGCTGGTAGTTTCGAACTGCTGACCTTGCGGTTCACAGCCCAACTCATAGCCACTACACTACCAGAGTTCCTTTGGAAAAAAAGTGGTAGGGGTAAAAGATACTGAGACTGAGATATCTGGTAAATTTTCAAGGTGCTAAACTTGTGCTAAACTGCAGTGGGGCCCTGGAAACATTTGGAGTCTTTATCAGGTATTGGACTGGAGAATGATAGTTGGATAAAGCAATGCTTGTGGTCCTTTTTCAGCATTAGACATGACCAAGAAGAGAAGGCTTT
The DNA here is from genome assembly GCF_000296735.1 of Chrysochloris asiatica. Classification (NCBI taxonomy): domain Eukaryota; kingdom Metazoa; phylum Chordata; class Mammalia; order Afrosoricida; family Chrysochloridae; genus Chrysochloris; species Chrysochloris asiatica. Next base: position 1,538,746 of record NW_006408553.1, on the reverse strand, counting down.
TGATTGAGAGGTACTCTTGCAGTGATATAGCTTTCTGTCAAGTCAGTGTTGTCCTTATTGATGCCATGCTAAAGTACAAGTGGGGAAAGAGCATGAACTTGGGAGCAGTCAGATTTGAGAGTAAGATCTTCTACAAAACACTTAACTCATCTAATACAGTCGGGAAATCAAAACTCCTTACATCATTGTAATGATGGAATAAACTCATGTATATAAAAGGACTTTGTAATCTAGAAATACTCTCTTTATAAGCATGTTGCGGTTCTTAGCTCTTCTTTAAATCCCTCTTTCCTCCATTTGAGGGCATGCTTCACCCATAGGATATATGGAGCCTCCCTCTAGAGTCCTCGCTCTTCAGCACAGGTGTGTTCGTTCCCCTCTTCAGTTAGATAGATCAGTGGAATACTTGGCCCTGAGCAAAAGCTCAGATGTTAGCCCTTTGATTTACTATTTCCTTTAATGTTTTCAAACATAGGGAAACCTTCCTCTGCCTTGTGAATTCAGCTCAGATAATAGCAGTGAACACAAAAGCAAGTAGAAGCCAGGGCAATTAGAACCCAGGGCAATTAGAACCCACTGACCTGAAGACCAGATTTGCTTATGGAGATCTGGAAAACCTCCTGAAAGTTGGAGATCTAGGGCCATAGCAAGGGCTAATCAGGGGATTCCTTAGGAATGTAGAATGAGAAATGGAATATAGAATGTAGAAATCTGAGTCTGATCTTCAGCATCCCATAACCCATTAACCATGTTCTGCAGAGAAAAGAGACTGCTCTCTACAGCTAGGAAGGCACTTTGAGCTGGGTGGAAGACCAACTTTGCCTTGATCCACTTTCTTTGGAGTGAGAGATATCAACTGGTTTCTCAGGAGGCAAGACCTCCACTTTCCTTTTTTGGAGATTATGTCCACAGGAACGTGGACATAAGAGAGAATTCTATATGGCTAACGGGTCAGAGCAAAAGTTAGATATTGTACTCTTCATTTGCTGAGCATTTTCGAATTTTCTAGAGTTGGGATCTCCGTGGGCTTTCCTCGGTCTCTGAGGGTTGGCACAACTCTGCTTTGTAGACACTGAGCTTAGGTTTGTGGCGAGAGTGCTTTGACATTCAGAGACAAAATGCATTATCCTGCACTCCCTGCATTTCTTTTCCTTATAAAATATCAGTGTCTTGCACCATTCTTTGCCTGAAAATGTTACATAATAAAATTAAAGAATTATCTATATGTATCTATATATCTATATTATGTATAAGCTAATTCAATGTATTGTATCTGCCCAAAATAAACAATAGAGGACCATAATAAGAATAAACACAGAGGGTATAAATAAGAAATGCTTGTACCCATGGTATGATTTGGGTAAAAACCAAGCCAGTATACCAACCAGTTGCTATCAAGTTGACTCCAAATCATAGTAAGCCAAGCTCCATAGGGTTTTCCGTGGCTGTGATTTTTCAGAAGCAGATCATCAGGTCTTTTTTCAACGCCCCTCTGGGTGAATTTGAATCACCCATCTTTCAGTTAGCAGCTGAACCTGTTAACCATTTATATCACTCAAGGATTAGTCTTCTGTTATTCAATCCCTACACAAAGAAGCAGAAACATCCACATTTCCTCTTCTACTCTCCACCAATGTATATAAGATTGGGCTAAGACCCAATGAGAAGTACTAGTATAAATTCTATGTAGAACCCATTTTTTTGATGCCTTTCCTATCCTCTTGTAGGGATTCTGGCATTGGCAAGTGCCCATGCATGGGTGAATTCACTGGTTCTCCAGAGCCTCATTTCCTCATTCTTGGCACTGCTAATCAGTCAGCCTGACAGCTGCAAGAGACAGAAGTCCGGGAGGTCAAGGAGAGAGCTGTGCTCCAGGGAAGGTGAATGAGCAGCACAGATGTTAGTGGGGAGAGATTTCCAACAATGCTTTGTGAAGCTTCCCTAACATAACATGTGGTAGGGGAGGCACAACAGCGGTGCATGGAAGTTGCCCCTTATTGGTTTCCTTATGATTGGAAATATAGGGTTTCTTTATCACCCCAAATTGCATTCTCCCTGAAAAATTACTAGTTTTTTTTCCCACTGATGTTTTATCTAAGTACCTCTTCAATCCATTTGTTTTGTGACTGAGATGAGAGAAAAAAAAATCTTTAGAAAAGTTCAATAACTTTATCTATTTCCATCTATAGAGAAAGCAATATATGAAAAGCTTTTCAAATTGTGCTTGTGAAAGACTACTCATCTTTGTAACTTATCCATTTCACTACATGGTCCCAGAAATATGCCATAAGCAATTGTTTTCTAAGTTTGGACATTTTCCACTCTCTCTTCTAGAAAAGATCCGGTACATGTTTTCATTATACACATAGGATTCTTTGTACGATATTGGATATAAGTAATCTCTTTGAAGATAGAGAACATCACTCTAATACATTGTAGGTGGCAGTGGAAATTGTTACAATCCCCTTTTGTAAAGCAATTTAACCAAATATTCCAAAAGCCTTGAAATTTTCATTGGTACTTTTAGACTAACAATTCCACTTCTTAGCATATGCTAAAGAAAAATTTAAAACATGAAAAAATGCACATAAACAAAGATGTTCTTCACGTTATTACATATATGTTTTTTTTTTTTTTCAATTGTAATCAACCTAAATGTTTAACAAGTGAAGAATGCTTACATTAAATGGAAAATCCATTAAACTTAACATTATGTAACAGTTAAAATGGTATTTATAAAGATCACAAAATAAAAACATGGTGTTGTTGTTGTTAAGTGTAGTCGAGTCAGTTCAAACTCATAGTGACCCTATATACAGTTTCCAAGGAGCCGCTGGTGGGTTTAAACTACCGACCTGTGGTTCACAGTCCAGTGCTGGTCCTATAGCATCACAACATGATACTCATTACTAACTCTTAAATGAAAACAGCAAGATAGACAATTACATATCTAGTATGCATATGACTATGTTTGAACAAGCATATTTAAAAGAGGTAGGAAGGGACAGTAAAAACTTGTTAATGTTGATTAGGTTTGAATTACTGGTATAATGGCTGCTTTCTACATTTTTCTTTTAGTTCTTTGTGTTTCACCCTGCCACCCCAATTTTTTGAGATTCACGGTTACTTTCTGTTAAAAACAATCATAGAAGAAACACATAGAAATGTGGGTATCTTTATACACAGCCACTGATTCCATTCTGATTCATAAGGACTCTATAGGATAAAGTAGAATTGTTTCTTACGATTTCAGAGACTGTAAATCTTTATAGAAACAGACAGCCTCATCATCTTTCTCCATGGAACAGCTGTTGGGTTTGAACCACTAACTTTTCAATGAGTAACTCAATGCTTAACCCACAGTATTACTGGGGCTTCTATGGGTATCTTAGTGTGGTGATAAACCTTTACAAATTCATACTTAGCACAGACCTTTTGTAGAATATACTTAGATAAACAATCACATTTATATTTTAAAAAATGGTATGGCATAATGAAAAGAGAACTGGTTTGGAATTAAATAAATAAATGGGTCTATGTCTTGGTTCTAACATTGAACAAATCACTTTGCACGTTTGGGCTGCTTTGTCCCATCTACAAAATAGAGGAATTCCTCTAAAGGTTTCTGAGGGTCTCAGGAGAATTATTTTCTTGATGTAGAAACAAAACATGTAGAGATTTGAGACCACAACTACTGAATAACTTTACTGAATGGATCTTTTGTAAATTCAGTCATCTTGGTAATACTTGATATTAAGAATGCCATGTGTTATATTTCTCTTAATTATCTGGTGATATGTTCCCCATGGCAGTGAAAATATTACTCTTATATGTGACATTCAAAAGGAGAAGAACAGAAAGTTGTAATAATTTCAGTAAGAACTAGTCTTACAAATTGAATTATACTCTAAAACTGAAACAGATATTGAATACCAATATTTTATAGATAAGGAAATAGACCCAGAGAGGCGATGTGAATTGACCTAGTCACATGATTATCTATGAATTAAAATGGGTTTGAAACTTTCATCTCCTGACTCCCATTTCAGAATTGTTTTTGCTCTGGTTATCATTGTATACAGCAAAATCAGATTAAATTCAATTCATTACTATTGAATATATGAATAATTAAAAATAACAATGACACTTCACATATGCATAGAAATTTAAAGTGTCCAAAATACTTAGAACTAGGTTAGTCATTTGGATATTAAATTTGTGTTTTATAAAAAAAACTTATTTAACATATTTTGTTCTGAAAAGGATACTGCATATTTCCCAAGCCTATTATTTAAATTATGATCTCCAGATTACCTCTCTAACCTTGAAACAGAACCAGATTCTTTGGCTATTCATTCCTTCATTTCTATCTTCCTTCCTTCACTAAATATTATTTGGGAACTTATAGTCATAAGGCTTTCTACTCCCGTAAGGATTTACACCCTCGGAAACCCTGTACAGGGTCGCTGTGGGTCGGAACCGACTCGACGGCACTTAACAACAACAACATAGTCATAAGGAGCTCTCATGGTATTGTAGGGCAAGCACTGGACTGCTAAACAGCTACTCCACAGGAGAAAGATGAAGCTGTCTGCTCCTGTAAAGATATATAGTCTTGGAAACCCAAATAGGCTTGCTATGAGTTGGAATCGACTCGATGGCAGTGAGTTTGAATGAGTGAGGTACAGAATTAGGTCTTACAATCCCCATTTTACAGACAAGTCACTCAAAACTCAACATGAATATGAGCGCTGAAAACAAGCTAATGTGAACATATCTTCTATTTCAGTAGGCTAGTTAGGGTTTAGCCACAAACCATTGGACAAATGCTGCATTTTTATGAGCAATGGGCAACGTGAACCGTAATATGGAAAAAGTGTTGCCGAGACACCAGAGAAGAATCTGTTCCCAGTGTCCCTGTGCTACAAACTCCATCAGTCTCTTGATCCTACAAGCACTGGAATTTCACTTTCCCACCCTGCCTCAAAAATATGTTTTTATGTTGTCTTTAATAGAGGACTCATGTCTTATTGATCCCCGTCTGCATGCTGGCCCTGCAGCATGCACACTCAGATGAGACAGAGAAGAAATCAATTTGGATCCCAGGGTGTTGTGCTGTTTCCAAGTTGATTGGATTATTTCTCTCTTTTAAATTGTGGAAGGAGTTCCTTGTGTCCCAACTTAGAACAAGGTTACAGCAACACTTCCTGGGGTAGCCAATTATGGTATTCAACAAGGCAATTGGGAACAATTCCTTTACTAGATCGTATGATTTAGGGAGCTAACAGTCAACAGCTTGAAATGCAGTCATGTCATAGGGTGGAGGGCAGTAATTGATGCTGATGAGCTCTCTTCTTTATAACAAGTCATCTGGTTTGACCACTTCTTCCAAATCCCACAGCCTCCACATTCAGGTCTTTCCTGCCATGATCAATTTAGAATGGATTTCTTGAGTTTCCACTAACATTCATCACGACACTGTAGAGAGTTAAAAGACAAAGACCTAGCATTTGAGGAGTTCCTAATGAAACAACTTGAATTTACTATAGGAGTAGTGGATATGGGTTGAGTTACTAACCTATGGTTGTTTGAATCCACCAACAACTGCACAGGAGAAAGAAGAGGCTTCTGCTCCCGTAGAGATTTATAGCCTTGGAAACCCTATACAGAATTGCTATGAGCCAGAACGAACTCTATGGCTCATAGCAATAGTATAAGGCTGTAGGAGCCTGGCTGGTACAAGTTAAGTGCTTGACTGCTAAATTAAAAGTTGGTGCTTTGAGCCCACCAATATTCTGTGGGAGTAAAGACCTGGCAATTTACTTTCATAAAGTTTTTTGTTGTTACAGGTTGTTGAGTAGGTTCTGACCCCTGGAGACCTTAAGTGTTTTTGAGGAGAAGCTGATGGGTTTGAACCACCAACTTTGAGATTCAAATTGACTTTGTGGTCTAGCATAGTATCCTGCAGTGCTACACCAGGACAGCTCATGAAGCCCTCCCAAGCGGTTCTACTCTGTCACAAGTATTGCTATGAATTGAAATCAACTTGTTGATACCTGACAACAACAATAGCATAAAGTTATAGATATTTTTTTTTTTCTGTTATGCATAAGGTCACCAGGAGTTGAAGCTGACTCAACGACGGCTAACAACAACATAAAGTTATGGAATACATTCAAAAAGTATGGTTCATTATAAAATTTTCTAAGTGGTCAGAAAGAAAAAAAATAGATAATTCAGGAGTAGAATAGGCAACGGAACAGTTGAGTTTGCATTTCATGGATGGATTGCATCAACAAATGTCTCCAATGCAGGTCCAATGTCCACTACTTATACAGAGTTAGGGTGTATTCATTCATTAAACACTTGGTGTGTGTCAGGTTCTGTGCTTTGCTCTGCAGATAGAGAAATGAATAAGACTCAGTCCCTGATCTAGGCAAACTATGTGCCACCATCTAAATGAGGAAATAATTTCTTGTGCTATAATGATTAGTGTCTCAATTTAAGTTCTATAATTGGTGAATATAAAAATTACATTGTGAGCACAAATGAATGTCTTTCTGTGGAAGGAAGGATGATTAGCAAAGACTATAGAAATGAGTAGGCATTTGAAGTTGAAAAAGGCCTAAGAACTTACAGTGGAAAAAGGCATTACTGATAGAAGAACCAGACCCAGCAAAAGAATGTTGGTGAGGAAGCACTTGGTAGGATTAGGGACCAGAAAGAGTATTACATAGACAGAATCCAGATTAGGTTGGCAGGAAGTAACTAAAGATGAAATTATCAAAAGTGAAAAAGGCAGGGATTTTGTATAGTTGAGAGTTGATGAGACGTGGTAAAAATATAGACCAGGGAGGGACAGTGGCCATGAAGAGGACATTGAAATCATATTTAAGAAGTCAATTAATAGTGCTTGGGGATTAATTGATTATGGAGGGAGTTGTATTTGCTGTTGGCACTTTTTCCAGATACATTTTATCTGGTCATAGGAACAGTCATCCCTCAATTGCTGTGTTTTTAATGGTTTTGTTTTTGTTAGGTCCCAGAGTCATTTCCACCACTCGTCTGTCAGTTTGTTGTACTGTCATGGGTTGTGAGTTGCTGTGATTCTGAAAGCTATGCCACTGGTATTATAAATAGCAGCAGAGTCATCCATGGTGGACAAGTTTCAGATGAGCTCCAGACAAAGACAGACTAGGAAGAAAGAGTGACAAACTACGTCCGAATATTTAGTCAATGAAAACCTTATCAATTTCTGTCAGATATAGTGCTGGAAAATGAGTCCCTCAGGTTGGAAGACACTCAAAATGCGACTGGGAAAATGCTGCCTCTTCAAAGTAGAGTTGACCTTGATAGGGCAAATGGAGTAAAGCCTGTGGGAGAAAAGCCTGAGGGACCTTCATTTGCTGATGGGGCACAATTCAAAATGAAGAGAAACAGCTGTAAACATCCATTGAAATTGGAACAGGCAATGTACGAAGTATGAATCTGGGAAAACTGGAAGTTGTCAAAAATGAAATGGAACACATAAACATTGATATCTTAGGCATTACTGAGCTGAAAAAGACTGGAATTAGCCATTTTGAATCTGAAACCCACATAGTTCACTATTCTAGGAATGGCAAATTGAAGAGGAATGATGTTGCATTCATTGTCAAAAAGAACATATCCAGATCAGTCATGAGGTACAATGCTGACTGTGATAGGATAATATCCATGTGCCTACAGGGAAGCCCAGTTTATACCAATATTATACAAATCTACATACCAACCACTAAAGCCAATGAGGATGAAATAGAAGAATTCTACCAACTGCTTCAATCTGAAATTGATCAAACATGCAATCAAGATGTATTGATCATTACTGGTTCTTGGAATGAAAAGGTTGTGAGCAAAGAGGAAGACTCAGTAGTTGGAAAATATGGCCTTGGTGATAGAAATGATGCTGGAGATCACATGATTAAATTCTGCAAAGTCAATGATTTGCTAATTTCAAATACCTTTGTTAGACAACATAAGAGACAACTATACACATGGACCTCACCTGATGGAATACATAGAAATCAAATTGACTACATCTGTGAAAGAGACGATGGGAAAGCTCCATATTATCAGTCAAAACAAGGCCAGGGGCAGACTGTGGAACAAAAAAATCAATTATTCATATGCAAATTCAAACAGAAGCTGAAGAAAATGAAAACAAGTCCACAAGAGCCAAAATATGACCTTGAATATGTTGTTAAGTGCCGTCGACCCATAGCGACCCATAGCGACCCTGAACAGGGTTTCCGAGGGTGTAAATCCTTACGGGAATAGAAAGCCTCATCTTTCTCCCGCGGAACGGATGGTAGTTTCGAACCGCTGACCTTAAGGTTCGCAGCCCGATTCGTAACCACTACGCTACCAGAGCTCCTTGAATATATCCCACCTGAATTTAGAGATCATCTGAAGAACAGATTTGATACATTAAACACTAAAGACCAAAGACCAGAATAGTTGTGGGTTGACATCAAGAAGATCATAATGAAGAAAGCAAAAAGTCATTAAGAAGTCAAGAAAGAAAGAATAGGTCAAAATGAATAACAGAAGAGACACTGAAATTTGCTCTTCAGCATAGAGATGCTAAATCAAATGGAAGAAATGAGTTGGTGCAAGAGCTGAATAGAAAATTTCAAAGGTCAGCTGGAAAAGATGAAGCCAAATATTACAACAAAATGTGCAAAGATCTGGAATCAGAAAAGCAAAAAGGAAGAACATTCTCAGCATTTCTCAAGCTGGGGGAACTGAAGAAAAAATTCAAGCCTCAACTTTCATTATTAAAAGATTCCCTGGGTAAATTACTGAATGATTCAGAAAGCATCAAAAGAAGATGGGAGGAATACACAGAGTCACTGTACCAAAAAGAAATGGTTAATGTTCTACCATTTCAAGAGGTAGCATATGATCAAGAGACAGTGATACTGAGGGAGGAAGTCCACGGTGCATTGAAGGCATTGGCAAAGAACAAGGCACCAGGAATTTATGGAATAAAAATTGAAATCTTTCAAGAAAGTGAGGTGGCACAGGAGGTACTCACTCATATCTGCAAAGAAATTTGGAAGACAACTGTCTGGCTAACTGATTGGAAGAGATCTATATTTGTACCCTTTCCAAAGAGAGGTGACCCAACAGAATGCAGAAATCATCAGACAATCTCTCTGATATCACATGCGAGTAATGTTTTACTAAAGGTACTACAGAAATGGCTAAAAGCATACATTGACAGAGAACTTCCAGAGGTTCAAGCCGGATTCAGAGAGGCCATGGAATAAGAGATATCATTGCTTATGTCCAATGGATCTTGACCGAAAGCAGAGAATATCTGAAAGATGCTTACCTATGCTTTCTTGACAATGCAAAAGCTTTCGATTGTGGGGTTAATGACAAGCTATGGACAACATTGCAAAATATGAGTCTTTGTGAACACTTAATTGGGCTCATGAGGACTCTGTACCTGGACCAAGTAGCAGTTGTTCAAACAGAACATGGGAAGAGTGAATGGTTTAAAATTAAGAAAGGTGTGTGACAAGGTTGTGTTCTTTCACCATACTTATTCAACCTGTATGCTGAGCAAATAATCCAAGAAGCTGTGTTATATGAAGAAAAACATGGCATCAGGATTGGAGGAAGACTCATTAAAACCTGCGATATGCAGATGATACAACCTTGCTTGAAAAAGGTGAAGAGGAGTTAAAACATTTACTGATGAAGATCCAAGAGCATAGCCTTAGGTATGGAATGCATCTCAATGTAAAGAAAACAAAAATCCTCACCACTAGACCAATAAACAACATTCTTATAAAATGAGAAAAAATTGAAGTTGTCAAGGACTTCATTCTTCTTGGATCAACTATCCACACTCATGGAAGCAACAGCCAAGAAATCAAATGACGTATTGCATTAGGCAAATCTTCTGCACAAGACCTTTTTAAGGTGTTGAAGAGCAAGGATATCACCTTGAGGATTAAGGTGAGCCTCACCCAAGCCATGGTATTTTCAATAACCTCATATGCATGCAACAGCTAGACAGTGAATAAGGAAGACCGTAGAAGAATTGATGCTTTTGAGTTACGGTGTTGAAGGAGAATATTGAAAGTGCCACAGGCTGCCAAAGGAATCAATAGATTCGTTTTGGAAGAAGTGCAGCCAGAGTGCTCCTTGGAGGCCAAGATGGCCCAACTTCATCTCTCATACTTCGGACATATTGTCAGGAGGGACCAGTCACTGGAGAAGGATATCATGTTTGATGAAGTGGAGCATCATAGAAATAGAGGAAGATCCCCAACAAGATGGTTTGACCAAGTGGCAGCATCAATGGACTCAAGCGTGGCAACAGTAGTGAGGTTGGCTCAGGATCAGGCAGTGTTTCATTCTGCTGTGCATAATTTTGCATGGGTCCGTACTGACTCAATGGCACCTAACAATAGCAACAACAACATTGCCTTCTTGCCTGAATGGTTTCAAAAATGTGGAATGATTAATGAATTTGCATGTCATCCATACACAGGGGCCATGCTAATATTCTCTGTATCGTTCCAATTTTAGTATATGTGATGCCAAGCAAGCACTACAGTTGTCTATTACGTTGTTTTCAAAATGTACTTACAATGAAGTAGTCATTGCAATTGCAAAATTCTATCATGGGATATTCAGCGTTGTTTCAGCATCAGCAAGGCCATATTTTCCAAGGACTGATCCTTCCTCTTTGTTTTCAACCTTAGCATTCCAATCACCAGTAATTATCAATACAACTTGATTGCACATTTGATCAATTTCAGATTGATAATGTTTGTAGAATTCTTCAGTTTCATCATCATTGGCTTTAGTGTTTGGTGTGTAAATTTGAATAACAGTGGTATTAACTGATCTTTGTTCTTGTAGTTGTTAAGTGCCTTTGAGTCATTTGACTCATAGTGACCCTGTGTAAGGTTTCCAAGGAGCAGCTGGTAGTTTCAACTGCTAACCTTGTGGTTCATAGCCCAGATTTCCTTGTAGGCTTTTGGATATTATTCTATCAGCGACAGTGTTGTACTTCAGAATAGAGCTTGAAATAATTGTTTTGATGATGAACGTAATGACATTCCTCTTCAATTTGTCATTTCTGGCACAGTACACCAGATTATGATTGTCAGATTCAAACTGGCCAATACCAGCACATTTTTTCTCATTAATGCCTAAGATATTGATCTTTATGCTTTCTATTTCATTTCTGATAAATTTCAATTTTCTTAGAATCACACTTTGTGCAGTCCATGTTCTGATTATTAATGGATCTTTACAACTGTTTTTCCTTATTTTGAGTTGTACCCCTCCAGCAAAGGTCCTGAAAGTTTTATTCCATTTGCATCAACCTGACCTATAGCTCTTTCCTAGTCATATTTTGAATGCCTTCCAACCTGAGGGGCTCATCTTCCAGCTTTTATCTGACAATATTCTGTGCTATTCAAAATGTTTTTATCTTTCATCACTGTATCTGACAAAGTCCTGCCACTATTCATAAGTTTTTAAATGACTAAACATTCCAAAGTATTTGCCTCTCCTTCTTCCTTGTCTGTTGCAATCTGGAAGCTCAGCTGAAACCTGTCCATCATGGGTGATCCTACTGATATTTAAAATATTGGTGATATAGCTTCTAGAATCACATCAACACCCAAGTCACCATAGTACAACAAACTGACAGATGTGTGATGGTGTGCTTATATATCCTGTTATTATTTTTCCAGTGTAGAAAGAGGCTTTCAAGCTGTGACTTAGTATTCATGTTCAAATTCTGTGTGTGTCTGTTTGTGTTTGAGTGTGTGTGACTATAGGCATATAATGAATAATATTCCATGAAATAAAAATTGTCCCCATTATTAATTACCCATAATGTACTTTGTTATTTTCTATTCTATTCTGAGAAAAAATATTGGAGTATATTCTACTAAGCTGATTTTTCAAGTCACTGATTGACCATGACCTGTAGTTAAAAAACACCTCATACAATAACCCAGAGCTTAAAAAAACCACTGTATTTGATCTTTTCTTCATAGTTGTCAAGGTAAAAATTGTAATGGTGCCTTTTGAGTCACCTCCCTAGAAATGTAAACATTTAATTTCCTTTTTATATCTTCTATTACGGTGACTGGTTTTGTTTTATATTCTGATATTTATTTATTCCTGGAATATTGTTAAATCTATATATTTGCGTATTAGACACATTATTTAAATTAATTTTGATAGTGTCAATGCGTTTCATTATTCAATAGATGATAACTTATATATGTATGTTTGCATATTTTTATGTGTATGTGCAAAAGAACAAAAATGTTTATGTTAAAACATTGCCATTAATTATCTCTGAGTGTCTGCATTTCAGAAGGTTTTAACTTCTTTGCACTTTTCTAAAATTTTGTTTTGTTTTAAATGAGAATGATACCTTTAATTAGCAATAAAAAATAAAATGGGAAAGAACTTAATGGAAAGAGTAAATGCTGGTGTTGTTAATTTACATAATTAAATTTTATTTTGTAGTCATACCTATAGTTTCCTTGATTATATATTCCATTTGCTATTAGACTTCAAAACTTCTTTTCTATTCAACAATGAGATATGATGTCTGCTTTTTTTCTGGGTTTTAGTGATTTAATTTTTAGTAGGTTTTTTTTTTTTTTTTCACTTTTTGATACAGCTGAATAGTATTTTGCTTATATATAATGTGCACATCCAGTCTCCAACAGCAGATCGGAGAGCTTTCTTAAAAGTTTATGATGATGAATGGAGCAGTGCACCAGGTTTGTCTGTGCGTAAGTCCATGGGCCTCACCCCAGACCTATGGAGTCAAAAGTTCCAGGTATGGTATACAGTCCAGAAATCTGTATCTCAACAAGTACTTCCTTCCTTTATCTTCAATGATTAATATTTACCTTAAGCAACATCTTACAGGGGAAAGAAAAGCAGACTATTGATCTATAGATGAGAGGACCTTCATTGAAGCACTGGTTCATCCATTGGCTCCCTGTATACCCAAGGGGCCAACTAATTCACTACTTTGTTATTGTTTTGTGCTGTCGAGTCAGTTTGACTCATAATGGCCCTGTTTAGGATTTCCGAGAAGCAGCTGTTGGATTTGAACTACTGACCATTGTAGTTCAAACCAGCCTTGTGGTCCAGGGTTTATCCTATAGCACCACACTAGGACTCCACTTCTTTCGATAATAATTTTCTTAATAATGATATTGTTGATTTAGATTAAATGATGTTAGGTTTTTTTCAGTTCTAAGAGATAATTTGGCTCTTAATTCTCTGTTTTCTAAAACAGAAATAATACTTTTTCTCTGGCTATGTCACAGCCATATGAAGTTATTAGAGTCAAAAGAGTTCTTGTTCATTAAAACATTGTCACTACTATTGTTATAGCTGTAGTTGCTATTATTTGAAAAGTCGATTTGTTCTTCATCCTTTAAAATGAATAAAGTAGTTTCATACTCTCTTAGCTTAGTCATTTTTTGCAAAGTATAGAAAAAAAATTCATTTAGCTTCCTTGTGGTAGAAACTAACCAAGTGTTCACTCTTAACACATCTTGTTTTCCTCCTAACCACAGAGCTAGGTCAGATCTTCCAGCTTTCTTGCCATGAGAATGGGATAAATTGTAATTCCATCTAATGGAATGTATGCATATGCTGTGTGCCCTTTCCATGCCTGGCCTCCAAAAACATCTTCCACAGCAGCCTCCATGATTTCTTGACCCCTTTCTGTCAGATGGGTGAGCACCAAAACTGATCTTGGCCCACTTTGCCTCTGATTGTGAATAATAATTAAATTATGTTGCCTAAATCATTCTGGGAAGTAACATATGATCAACAACTGATGGTATTAAAGGAAAAAGTCCAAACTGCAAAATGCTTTTGTGAAAAACAAGGCTTCGGGAACTGACAGAATGCAAATTGAAATGTTTCATCAATGCATCATCAAAGTGATGCAGCACTGGAGATGCTCACTAATCTATGCCAGGAAACTTGTAAGACAGCTACGTGGTGAACTGGAAGAAATCAACATGTGTGTCTCTTCCAAAGAAAGGTGATCCAACACAATGTGAATATTGTTGAATAATAGCATTAATATCACACACAAGTAAAATTTTGCTGAAGATACTTCAAAAATATTTGCAGTGGTACACTGATAGGGAACTGCCAGAAATTCAAGCTGGGAGAAAGGCTATCAATGCTGCTGCCAATTGCTCCATTGTCACTCAAACCCCTTCCTATGTTGTAGAAAACCCAAAGCTTTTCCTGCTATACTGTTGATAGTAGAGCTAATTTGGAAGGTGGGAGTTAAGAACCAGACTTTTTAACAGATTCAAGCAAAATTTATTTGGTTGTGCTACTGGGCACCTCAGGATTCAAGACACAAAAACAAGATCCTTTTAAATATTATAACATAATATTTTAAAAACTGACAAATTGTCAAGAATGAAAATTTCTTCAAGACATGCTTTTAAAACTATGTTTCTCCAATTCCATTCAGAGGAGCTACTTAGAATTGTAACCTCAAGACCAAGTTCCATATCTTTACTAATATCAATTTCTATTTCTTCTTCAGTGAGAAGGTCAGGGATGTCTAATTTATTCATTTTATGAAATCTGGGACTCCATCAAGAACTTTTGCTTCTTGTTCTGACTCTGATCAGTATGAGCTACATGAGAAGAAAGAGAACATAGTGAAAGATAATGGATAGAGTATGGGTTAGCATGAGTATATTGGAATTTGTTTATAGCCTGCCTAGAATCAAAAAACTATTAATGAGTTAAGTATGGAAATGCCTTATTGCTCATCTAGCTGTTCTGCTGGCTGAGATCCTGGCACGTGTGTGTGTTTGTGTTAGTGCCCAAGAGAGATGTAGGGATTTATATACTTTGAAGTATGAGAGGAACAGCCTGATTAATGGTATAAATTGGGAAATGGTGGGTTTTTTTGTTGTTTTATCTCTGGTAGTGCAGTGGTTACAGTCAGGCTGCTAACCTCAAGGTCAGAAATTTAAAACTACCAGTCATTCTGTGGGAGAAAGAAGAGGATTTCTGCTTCTATAGAGATTTACAGCCTTGGAAATCCTATGAAGGGTCTCTATGAGTTGAAACTGACTCCATGGCACACCACCACCACCACCATTTTGGTATGGCACTATAGAATCAGCACTGGACTGCAAACCACAAAGTCAGTAATTCAGACCCACCAACTGATCCTTAAAAACCCTATATGTGGTTGATATGAGTTGGAACAGACTTAATGTTTCTTAACAACTACAACACAATGAATTTAACACAAATCTAATAATAATTTAAATGTGAGTTCTAGACATGCTAAGGTTTCTGCAAAGAAACAGTTGTTTAAATTTTGCTCTATATATGGAAATAAGTTTGTGGAAGGCTGAAGCTTAGATTGAATGAAATAGAAAGAAAGAGAAAAAGAAGCAGCTTCATGACACTAGGATGATTTCCTATAGCCTAGAGTGTTGCTCAGTCTGTTCAGAATATATTAACTGGCCAGCAGTATCAAGTAGAAGATAACTGAAAGTAGGAAGCATTCTTTAGAGGCTGTTATTATATTTTTCATTTTTTTCTCAGAAGGCACAAAGAAAAGAAGTTGGAAGTGCAGTGCATTATTAGGCAGAGTAGACTTGAAGTACAAAGTATCATTATTAGAAATTATTTCCTGCATTTCTATATTCTGTGTATAGTTTACCTGTTGTTAAGTGCCATCGAGCTGGTTCTAAGTTATAGCAACCCTATGTGCACAATAATGAAATACTGCTAGATCCTGTGGTATGCTCATAGTCACTATTATATCTGAGCTCATTGTTGCAGACACTATGTCAGTCCATCTCACTGAGTCCTTTTCCAGAGCCTAGTGACTCCTGACAACATGTCCAAAGTACAAGAGATGAAGTCTCACCACCCTTGCTTCTAAGGAGTTTTCTGACTGTACTTCTTCCAACACAGATTTGCTCATTTTTCTGGGAGTTCATGGTATATTTAATATTTGAAAACACTATAATTCAAAAGCATCAATTTTTCTTCAGTCTTCTTTATTCATTGTCCAACTTTTACATGAATATGAGGCAATTGGAAATACCATGTCTTGTGCAGAGAAAAGATTAATGATGACAAGTGAAGATGCTTGAAATCAATTATTCTCCCTGACTCTGAGATCAGAAGAACCAGCTGGTGCCTGGCTACCACTACCAAATGCTCTGAAAGGGATCACATTAGAAGGTCCTGGATATTCTGGGAGAAAATGTGGAATAAAATTCAAAATTTAAAAAAAAAAAAAAGAATCCTTGGCTTACTGGTCAGAAAGAGACTGGAAGAAACCAAAACTATTGCTCTCAGCCACCCTTTCGTTCTGGAATGGAACTTACTCTCATGACCCAATTTTCAGTCAATGTATATACCAAAAGGTATATGGGGGACAACAACACATGTAAGATGTGCTTATCATGGATTGATAAACCATTAAAGATGCAAAGGGCAATGTTTACTTAAGGTCAGAGGTCAGAAGGGTTGAGGAGGGTAGAATGGAAATAACCATAGGGAGAAAGTGGGATGACTGTTTTACATGGAGTGAATATCAATGATTGAGATGAATCAAAGTATATGATTTATTGAGTGTAAAACTGATGATCTGCTCTGTAAACCTTTGCTCAATTTATAATTAAAAAAAGAAAATACCTAGGCTTAGGTCAGACACACCTTTGTCTTCAAAGCAGTATCTTTGCTTTCTTAGCAGATTTGCCCAGTGATACAGATCATTTGATTTCCTGTTTCCAGATTGTAGATTCAAGTAAAATAAAATCCTTGATAGATTCAGTTTGTCTCTGTTTATTATAGTGTAGCTTATTGGCCTAGTTATAAGCAATTGTTTTTCGTTATGTTGAGATGCAATTCATATTGAACGCTGTAGTCGTTGATGCTCATCAGTAAATGCTTCAAGTTCTCTTTGCTTTCAGCAACAATGTTGTGTCATCTGCATGTTGCAAGTTAATGAGTCTTCCTCCTATTCTGATGCCTTGTTTCTTCTTCATATAGACCAACTTCTCACAATATTTGCTTAGAATACAGAATAAATAAATATGGTGAAAGGATATTGTCTCATAATCCTCCTGCAATCCTGAGAGATTGGCTGTTTTTATTTTACTGATAAGAAAATTGGGCATTATAAAAGTTAAAAGGATGACCTGCCCCAAATTTAGTAAATACATACCTTGGATGAGGATAGAGATAGTTTGACTTCACACCAATTAACTAATTGCTTTCTAGTTGACTCCAATTCATGGAGACCCTATATGAGTCAGAATAGAGTTCTGCCCCATAGGGTTTTCTATGACTAATTTCTTGCATGTAGGTCACTAGCTTCTCTTCTGAAATACCTCTGAATTGACTTGAACCTCAAATCTTTCAGTTAGCAGTTGAGGTCTTAATAGTTAACTGTTTGTACTACGGAGATACTTTTCATTACACTGTACTAACCACTATTAACTACAATCACTATTAACTATAAACTAGGGCTATTAACTAGAATCACTAGTAACTAGGTGGTGGTGGTTATGTGCCATGGAGTAGGTTCTGACCCATAATGACCCTGTACAGGGTTTCCGAGACTATAAATCTTTACGGGAGCAGAAAGCCTCATCTTTCCTGCCATGGAACAGCTGGTAGTTTTGAACTGCTGACCTTGAGGTTTGTAGCCTGATTCATAACCACTATGCTACCAGAGTTCCTTAGTATTAACCAGAATCACTATTAACTATGAATCAGCGCTTACCTTTTAGATGTCTAAATTCCTCTCTGAGCTTTTTTTCATGACAGTGACAAACAATTAGAAAATGTATGACTTATCCTTTCAGCTTAACACAGACCAAGAAAAAGTAATTTAAAAATATATAGGTTCTCCCTTTTGAGGTGGGACATTTCCACTTGACAAGACAAAAGCAGGACTTTCGGTTTTGTGGCAACAGAGCAGAGTCAGGTAGGACAGGCTCTGTGGAGGAGGGGCTGAAAATCCAGAGACACTGCTCTCTCAGAACAACACCAGGGCTCTGGATCTAGCTTCAGTTTCCCACAACCGACACTGAAAAAATCACGGTAAAAAAGAAAATATTGCAATTTAGGAATTTATCAAGACACAGGACTCCGTCTGTGGCCATCCTGCCCAGGCGGAGATCAGAGGACAGGGCTACAGCCAGACTGGCACAAGGAACCAGCACTAAAAGCTGTGTAGTGACATTTGCAAAAGGAGCTGTGGGGAGATTCTACACATTTTTTCCTCTTCTTCCCTGTCGTTCCTTCTTTGCCAAGCCCAGACACCTTCAGGCAGATGGGTGCACACCCCTAAAAAAGTCCAGCTTTGAGACCACAGCTTTCCCAAAGCACAGAGAAATAGAGCCCCATCAGTCCAATGGCAAATTCTTTGACTGCTGCTTTTGACTTCTGCCTGTAGGTCCCAGCTCTAAAGTTAACTTGTGTGGGACCCTTTACTCCTGCCTATCCAGCAAGAAAAAATGCAGGTTTGGCCTGCCAGACAAACCATATGAACAATCTGTAAAAACCCAACATAAAAAGACACAACAATTTCAAGAATTACACTATGCACACGCAGATACCTAACTGAACTGCAGAGACAAAAAGTAAATCTTTCTCCTACTAACGTCTCATAATCTATCTGTGCACCTCTACGTTGGTGACTAGAAGAGAAGCCTGAGCTAGTGGATACCCCCACGCACTACTGGAGGCTTCTATGGTGCACACACACTGA
>NW_006408553.1:1503827-1515952 GCF_000296735.1 Chrysochloris asiatica | reverse complement strand
CTCATAGATGTGTACATAGCATTCAACCCAACAACAGCACAATATATATTCTTCTCCAGTGCACATGGAACATTCTCCAGAATTGACCATGTGTTAGGTCAGAAAGCAAGCCTCCATAAATTACAAACATCCAAAAACTACAAAGCATCTTTTCAGACCACAATGCTATAAAACTAGAAATGAATAATAAGAAAACCAAGGAAACAAAGTTGAATACATGGAATCTGAATAACACCCTGCTGAAAAGCTATTGGGTAAAAGAAGAAATTAAACATGAATTCATAAAGTTCCTAGAAACAAAAGAGAATGAAAACACAACATACCAAAATCTTTGGGACATGGCAAAAGCAGTGCCAAGAGGACAATTTATTGTGATAAATGTGCACATCCAAAAAGAGGAAAGAAACAAAATTAACACATTAACACAGCATCTCCAACAATTAGAAACAGACCAACTGAGGGGACCTTCAGTCACCAAAAGAAAAGAAATAATAAAGATAAGAGTAGAAATAAATGAGATAGAAATAGAAAAACTATAGAAAGAATCTACAGGACAAGAAGCTGGTTCTTTGAAAGGTTTAATAAAATTAACTAACCATTGGCAAACCTAACAAAAGAAAAGAGGGAGAAAACATAAATAACTCACATTAGAAACCACATGGGCAATGTCACAATGGAACCAAATGAAATCAAACAGAATACTATGAAGAGTTGTATTCCCAAAAATTAGAAAACTTAGAAGAGCTGTATACATTTTTAGAAAAACATGACCTACAAAAACTTACACAGAGTGTAGTAGAAAACTTGAACAGACCCATAACAGAAGAAATCGATCAAGTCATCAAAATTCCCAACCAAAAAAGTCCAAATCCAGAGGGCTTCACGGGTGAGTTCTACCAAACATTCAGGGTGGAACTGTCACCAATTCTATTCAAATTATTTCAGAATATAGAGGAGGATGGAAAACTTCCAAATACTTTTTTACTGAAGCAAACATAACCCTCATTCCAAAACCAGGGAAGGACATCACTAAGAAAGAAAATTATAGACCAATATCCCTCATGAATATAGATGCAAAAATTCTCATCAAATTCCTAGCCAATAGGATCCAGCAGCACATCAAAAAAAATAATACATTATGACCAAGTGGTATTCATATCAGGGATGCAAAAATGGTTCAACATGAGAAAAATGATCAATGGAATCCACCATATAAATAAGAAAAAGGAAAAGAACCACATGATCATGTCAATTGATGCAGAAAAGGCATTTGACAAAATCCGATATCCATTCCTGATAAAAACACTCAACAAAGTAGGAATTGAAGGGAAAGTCCTCAACATAATTAAAAGCATATAGACAAAACCAACAGCCTGCGTCATTCACAATGGAGAGAAAATGAAACCCTTCCCTCTGTGAACAGGAAGCAGACAAGGATGCCCTTTGTCATCACTCCTATTCAATATTGTTTTGGAAGTCTTAGCCAGAGCTATACAGCAAGATAGAGAAATGAAAAGCATCCAAATTGTCAAAGAGGAAGTAAAACTCTCTCTATTTGCAGATGATATGATCCTATACATAGAAAACCCAAAGACTCAGTTAAGAAGCTACTAGACATCTTGGAAGATTCAGCAAAGTGGCAGGGTATAAGATCAACATATAAAAATCAGTTGGATTCCTCTATAGTACCAACAGTGCTGAAAAGTTCATTAGGCAAGCAATATAATTTACAATAGCCACCCAAAGGATGAAATATCTAGGTATAAATGTAACCAGAAAAACAAAGGACCTTTACAAAATGGCTATCCAAAATGGGGGCTGCAGGACTACAAAGGCAAGAAGTGACTGACTTACAAGCTTTCAAAGAAAATATACAAATATACAAAGAAAATTACAAAGCACTACTGCAAGAAACCAAAAGAGACTTACAGACGTGGAAGAACATACCATGTTACTGGATAGGAAGACTCAACATAGTGAAAATGTCAATACTGCCCAAAGCAATTCACACATATAATGCAATCCCAATCCAGATTCCAACAACATTCTTCAAAAATATGGAAACGACAATTACAAACTTTATATGGAAAGGAAAGAGACACAGAATGTGCAAAGCACTGCTTAAGAAGAAGAACAAAGTTGGAGGCCTCTCACTCCCCGATTTCAAAATCTACTACATGGCTACATTGGTCAAAACAGCCTGGTACTGGTACAATGAAAGATACATTGATCAATGGAACAGAATCGAGAATCCAGAAACTAACCCATCTACAAAGAGCCAACTGATTCTTGCCAAAGTGCCTAGGAATATTGCATGGGAAGGAGATAGTTTTTTTTGTTTGTTTTTTTTTTAACAGATGGTGCTGGCAGAACTGGAAAGCAATATGCAAAAGATTGAAACAAGACCTTTACCTCACACCCTATACAAAAATGAACTCAGCAAGAATTAAAGATCTAAATGTTAATCCCAAAATTATGAAGGTCATCAAATAAAAAATAGGGACAAATGTGAGGACTCTAATTCAGGGCATACACAGACTACCAAATGTTTTGAAAATTACACAAACAAAAGTAGACAAAATAGATGAGTGGAACATACTAAAATTTTAAAATTTATGTGCATCAAAGGACTTTACCAAAAGAGTTAAAAGGGAACCCACAGAATGGGAAAAAATCTTTGCAATGACATATCAGACAAGGGACTCATTTCTAAAATATATAAGGAACTACAACTCATCTACAAGAAAAAGACAAATAACCCAATTAAAACATGTGCACAGGACATGAACAGACACTTTACGAAGGAGGAGATCCGGGCAGCCAACAAACATATAAAGAAATGCTCATGATCACTAGCCATCAGAGAGATGTAAATCAAAACAACAATGAGACATCATCTCACATGAGCAATAATAGCAAGGATCAAAAATGTAGAGGACAAAAAATGCTAGGAAGGGTCACTATGAGTGGGAACTGACTCAATGGCACTTAGCAACAACAAGGATGAATAAAATGAGGTTAAGCAGAGATGGGAAGGAAGGAATTATGTGGATAAATAAAGAGAAGGGAAAGAGGAAGGGAAGGAAAAGGAAGAGAAAGAAGAAGAGGAGGTGGCAATAGCAGGTGCTTTGAGGTAGGTTATATCCCTGAAAGGGAGCTCTGGTGGCACAGTGGGCTAAGCATCTGGCTGCTAACCACACAGTCAGCAGTTTAAACCCACCAGCTGCTCCAAGGTAAAAGATGAGCTCCTTATTATAGCAACTTAGTATGACATAATATAAATAACTATTTCCCTGTCTGGAGATTTTCAAGCTGTTTCTCATTTTATGTCATGATAAATGATACTGTAATAAATACTTTGGCTCAAAAGAAAAAGTTGGTAGAACTCTTCAATTTCATCATCACTGGCCTTAGTGGTTAATGCATAAATTTGAGTAATAGTGGTATTAATTGGTCTTCCTTGCAGGCTTATGGATACTGTCCTATCACAGATAGCATTATATTTTAAGATAGATGTTGAAATGTTCTTTTTGCCGATGAATGTGACATCATTCTTCTTTAATTTGTCATTCCTGTCATAATAAACCATGTGATTATCAGATTCAAATTGGCAAATACGAGTCCATTTCAGCTCACTAATGCCTAGGATGTCTATGTGTATGCTTGCCATTTCATTTTTGACAACTTTCCATTTTCCTAGACAAATACCTCATACATTGCACATTCCAATTATTAATGGATGTCCGCAGCTGTTTCTCTTCATTTTCAGTTGTGTCCCATCATTAAAAAAAAAAAAAAAATTAAATGTTCTGAAAGTTTTACTCCATTCACGTCATCACAACCAGCTGTACTTTGAGGAGGCAGCTCTTCCCTATTTGTATATTGTGTGCCTTCCAACCTGCAGGACTTATCATCTTAGTGGTTACTTTTCTGGGCAAATGCAGTGTCAGTTTTATAAATGCAGTCTTCAAAGAGATTACTCTTTGCTTTTTATTTTTGTTTTTGTTTTAAAGATAAGAGCTCTTATGCTATATATTTTTTAAATATACCATTTGGTGTCTAAATGTTATTGCTGTTATTGTCTAATTAGTAACAATAATTCTTTAATATCACAAAATATCCACAAAGGGTTCTAATTTTCATTTTTTCCCTACATATTCTCAATTTGTATGAAGCAAGATTCAAACAAAGCCTACATATTAAGATTGTTAATGTACCAACTTTTTCTGTCTGAAATTGATCAAACATGCCATCAAGATGTATTGATAATTACTGATGATTGAACTGCAAAAGTTGGAAACAAAGAAAAAGGATCAGTAGTTGGAAAATCATGGCACTGTAGTTAAAAATGATATGGAGATCACAAGATAGAATTTTGCAAATTCTTGTTCATTGCTAGTACCTTTTTTATAACAATATAAGAGGTGGTTATATACATTATCAGATGGAATACACAGAAATCAAATTGACTACATCTGTAGAAATAGATAGTGGAAAAGCTTCATATCATAAGCCAAAACAAGGCCAGGGGCAGACTGTAGAACAGACCATATATTCCTCGTATGCAAGTTCAGGCTGACATTGAAGAGAATTAGAAGTCCTTGAGAAGCAAAATTTGACCATAAACATATCACAACTAAATTTAGAGATCATCTCAAAACCAGATTTGATGCATTAGACACTAATGACTGAAAACCAGAGAGTTATGGGATGACATCAAAAAAGATACTGGAAGAAAGCAAAAGGTCATTAAGAAGACAAGGAAGAAAGAAAAGACCAAAATGGATGTCAGAAGAGAATCTGAAAACTAGACTCCAGTGTAGAGATATCAAAGCAAATTGAAGAAATGAGGAGGTAAACGAACTGAACACAAAATTTCAAAGGGAAGCTGGAGAAGACAAAGTCAATCATTATAATGAAATGTGTAAAGATGTGGATTTGAAAACCAAAATGGAAGAACACACTCAGTATTTCTCAAATTGAAAGGATTGAGGAAAATACTCAAGCCTCAGCTTGAAATACTTTGAGTAAAGTATTGAATGATGCAGAAAGCATCAAAGGAAGATGGAAAGAATACACAGAGACGCTATGCCAAAAAGAAATGATCGATATTCAGCCATTTCAACAGGTAGCATATGATCAAGAGCTCATTGGCTGAGGGAAGAAGTTCAAGGTGAATGGACTAAAGCTGAAGGCATTTGCAAAGAACAAGGCTTGGGAATTCATAGAATACAAATTGAAATCTTTCAACAAATTGATATAGTACTGGAGGCACTCACTCATCTAGGCAATGAACTTTGGAAGAAAGCTACCTACCTGGCCAGCTGATTGGGAGAGATCCATATGTGTGTACCTCCTGAAGAAAGGTGACCCAGAGGAATGTAGACATCATTGAACAATATCATTAACATCATATGCAAGTCAAATTTTGCTTCAGATAATTTTTAAATGGCTGCAACAGTACATTGACAGAGAAGTGCTAGAGGTTCAAGCTACATTCAGATGATAACATGGAATGGGGGCTATCATTGTTGTGGTGAAATGGATCTTGGCTGAAAGTAGAGAATACCAGAAAGATGTTGATGTGTGCTTTATTGACTATGCAAAGACTTTTGGCTCTGTAGATTGTGATAAGCTTTGGACATCATTGCAGAGAATGATATTCCGGAACACTTAATTGTGCTTCTGAGGAACCTGTATAGATTTTTTGACAGTTGTTCAAATAGAACAAGGGGACACTGAATGATTTAAAATTGGGAAAAGTGTACAACCAGTGTTTTATTATTTTTTTTACCATACTTATTTAATCTACATGCTAACAAATAATCCAAGAAACTGGATTATATGAGAAGAATGTGGCATCAGGATTGCCAATCAACTTTTGCTGAGAGCAAAGTGGACTTAAAATAATTACTGATGAAGATCAAAGACCACAGTCATTGGTATGGATTGCAACTCACTGTAAATGAAACAAAAATCCTCACCTCTAGATTAACAAATAACATCATGATAAATGGAGAAAAGATTAAAGTTGTCAAAGGCTTCATTTTGCTTGGATATACCATCAACATTCATGGAAACAGCAGTCAGGAAATCAAAAGACGTATGTCATTTGCTAAATCAATCTGCTGTATAAGACCTCTTTAAAGTGTTCAGGAGCAAATATGTCAGTTTGATGACTAAAATTCACCTGACCCAAGATGTGATATTTCCAGTAGCCTTATATGTATGTGAAAGTTGGACATTGATTAAGGAAAATTATAGAAGAATTGATTCATTTGAGTTATGATGTTGAGGAATATTAAAAGTTCCATGGATTGCCATAAGAACAAACAAATCTGTGTTGGAAGAAGTATAGTCACAATTCTCATTAAAAGCCAGAATGATGAGGCTTCATTTCTCATACCTTGGACATATTATTAGGAGGGACCTTGGAGAAGGACATCATACTATTTAAAGTGGAGGGTCAGCAGAAAAAAGGGAGATCCCCAACAAGATGGATGGGCACAGTGACAGCAACAATAGGCTCAAGCATAGTAGCAATTGTGAGAATGGTACAGGACCAGGAGGTATTTCATTCTGTTATACATAGGGTAGCTATGGGTCAGAACCAACTCAATAGCACCTACCAAAACGAAACAAACTAACCATATGTTTGTAATTTGAATCCACCCTGTATTGTCATAAAAAGAAGACATGACAATCTACTTCTGTTAGGTTGTAGCCGTTGAAAACCCTATAGAATGTAGTTCTACTGTGGCATACATGGAATGTTTATGAGTTGGAATCAACTCAATGGAAACAGGTTTTTAATTGTTTTTCTTAAATTGCTGTCATCTGATTCCCTTTATATTCCAAACAATTGCCATAAATTTTATTCTTTCAGAGTCACATTAGAGAAAAAGCGTTCATCTAAGAACAAGAGGCAGTTAATAAAATATAACTTTTATAGACACTACGTATTTACATGTTGCAAAAATATAAAGCACCAACTATTCCTCCCACAACCCTCTTCACTTTTCAGTTGGGTTTGATAATCTGTTGCAATGGCCATACAGAACTCAGATACTATACTAACTGTTATGGGGTTTATTAGGGAAGTTAACAGGTCATAATACAGGAACAGAAAATGCTCAGGGCACAGTTGTCCCAGTCAACTGCTCATAAATGGCCACTGGACACAGCCTCAGCTTGAATGTACTCAGCTCTAGCTCTTTGGGTCAGCAGTGGGCTTCCCCACTTATGTTCCTGGAGGCACTAAAATTTCCTGGCTAAAGTCATTCAGCTTTACTTGCCCTGTGGGCTGGGAAGCCTACTGTTCTGTCTTGTGTTCTGGTTCTTGGCTCTACTGCTGCTGCTCCTTTGCCTCTCCTCCGGGGTCACAATTTTCTGTCCCTGTATTAAGGAAGTTCAATATTCAGGGATCTTGGGTCCAAAGCACATTGTCCCCTCTTTTTCTTCTTTGATAGTAGTAAGATCACCTTCCGCTTCTAAGATGACTCATTTGAAACCCATGCTAGAGTCTCAAGGTTTTACAATTACAATTAACTTTGCTAATATTCACAGTTGAAACAAATGAGAATATTCAATCAATCATCCTATTAATATCTTCTCCCATCTACTTTTACCTAGACTCAACAGAGCAGAAACTTTAGTGTGAGTTTAGTATTGTTAGATGAGACATTAGATAATTCACTACATCACACTAGTATTTAATTTTTTAAAACTACTCTGTGGGTTACATATTATTTCCATTACCCAGATTAGAAAATGGAGGCTCAGGGAGATTAAATAACTAGCCCAAGGTCTCTTAGTTAGCAAGTGGTGGAGCTGGAACTTGACTAATCTCTGCCTCATTCTACAGTCGCACACATTTTTGTTAGGGACACTGTCCTCATCAACAAAATGTTTCCCAAAATTCTGTCACAACTCTTAGATTATAACAGTAAAATTCTATCCAATTTGAAGTTCATGCCATCCTTCTAATGCATTTGATTGATGTAATTTAGACACTAATTTATTTGCTTTTAAGCTGGATAACTCCAATACATCTTTACTGTGATAATTTCAGGAATCATGACAACCTCAGTGGAGCTGAAGTCTCTTCTCAGCATCATGAAATCCATTCACTGAAGTAACTGCAGAGATCAAAAATAGGTTTGCACATAGGTAATGAGCCAGGGAGGGGCTCTTTTCCTCATTATTTCTCTAAGTCCCAACTCAGACCTTTGGATTGACTTGAGGTGCACATATAACCCATATAGTAGTTTTAAGGATGAAATAAGTAAAATGATATACAACTGGAAACACCGGCTCTACACACCAAGTGTGATGCCACCCAAGTGCTATGCTGATTAACCGGGGATGATGTGTCTCCCATTTCATACTCCATTAAAGAAGCATGAGGCAGGCTAAACTTACAAATGATGATAATAATGAGGTTCCGATTACCCACTCTGCTTTTCTCTCCCCTGATCCTCACTTACTGTCTCTCTGAGGGTATCACCAGTGAATCCCAGCAGACTCTGACATGTTGGATATGCTTCACCCATTGAATGTGAGAGTGCTGCTCTATGCAAGATTGAGGACAAACTATCTCTCTTGTGAACCGTAGAACCAGCTGTGTGACTGTTCTGATCCTTCCTTTGGGAGGGAAGACTGTGAGTCCTTCTCTCTGTATTCCTTAATGAGACAGCCATGCTGAGGGAGTGATCTGTATGCAGATTGTCGAAGCATAAAAGATACCATGTGGGTGGTTTGAAAGGAAAATGAAAGGTTGTTTTTTTTTTTGTGTGTGTGTGTGTGTGTGTGTGCTCTGGCAGCTAATGAAATCAGAAAAAGAAATGGAACTCACCCAATGTTGAAAGAATGGGGGAGGGGGTGAATAACCAGAAGTCTTTTTTTTTTTCTTTTTTCTTAAAACAGAGCAGCTCACTTAAATGTCAAAATATCTTTTCATTCAGGTTAAACAAAGGGAAGGATTAATATGGTTTCAGTCGCATTTGTTGGCCAAAAATCTTGAAGCTGTGTTCATCCTATCTATAATTTTTATAGCAATTTTGCCATTCAAATTGACTATGAAAACTCACATTGTTTAAAATGTTAACATGAGTTAAGACAGACTATAAAAATATAACATAAGTAGAGCCCATGTTTGGGATGCACAGAAAACTGTACTTGTAGTGCGGTGCCTATAGTGCATCCACAAGGATTTGGCAATGATCAAATATAGATTACTTTTCAAGGCAAGGACAAACACTTAGTAAATGTGTGAATTATCCTTCTGGCTCCACTCAACACAGGCTAAGGAAGAGTAATTTCAGAAATTAGGTTATAAGTTGTACACCTGGAAAGTTCATGATCTTCCAGCAATGAAGCTATTGTATGACAGATTTCCATCTGAAAGTGTGAATTGAAGCTGTTTCTGTTTAGTCCTTTATCCTGGCAAATTTGTGTGTTTGTGTGTGGGTGGGTGGGTGGTGAGGTTTGACCAAGATACAATTTCCTCTGTTTACTCATTTACTGTCTTATGCTTACTTTCCTTTGGGGCCATTCCTCATGAACTTATGACCTCTATCTAAACTCTTCCTGCGGTGCCTTCTGGAACTCTGCTCCAGTCTAAATAAATGTTAAAATATTTTAAATCTCTCATAAAATAAAACCATCCATTCTTCTTGGTGATATTATATGCCTTGTAGCATCTCAGGTGAATGTATGCATGTCTCCAACAACCAGTCATAAAGACGGAGGAATGATGATGTAATAATTTATCCCTCAATGGTTTGCTCTTGTATCACTTGACAAATTTCCTGCAGAGAGGCATGCTTTCAGTCACAATCTGACAGAATTTCTCCCACCATTCCATTCCACCAAACCTTTAATTGAATCCTTCATATTCTTACGGTTTATGATACCTATCTAATAAGTATTTATCTTCACTCTCTTCAGCTTTTCTTCTGGAGGACTTCAATTCCTTCATTCCAATTTCCTGACACCCTAGCATCCCTGTTACATCCACCATCCATAGCCACATGTTCATAGGCTCCACCTTTGCAATATAAAACCCTACTACCCCACTCCTCTGCTCTATGCATGTCTTCAATCTGATTAGCTCTACCAGAGCATCTGGACCATTGTCCCTTTAGTCCTTAACTTTCTCAAAGTGTAAGGTCTTTAAGGACAGTCTAGTAAAGGCCCTAGTGACCTCTCTATTTACCAAATCCTATTTGAGCTCCACATAAAATGATTCTGTTGACTACACCTCCCATAATTGAAAATGGTATATCCTTTGATTTTTGTGTTGTGTATCACATATTCTTCTTTTCTTTCCTGTCAGTTGGATTTGATATGCAGGAATGTTTTCTGAATTATTCTTTTGGCCTATTTTGCTTTTTAATTGACATGCTTCCTGAGAAATTTAAATTATTCTCATGACACAACTTCATTCAGACCCACCACATATTCAATAGAGGTTTTTTTCAATTTCTCAAAATAACCCAAATAAAAATGTACAATGCTGAACTCCAAAAATACTTTTCTGTGCCTTAGACTGGCTTCTCTAAAGAAGAGAAACAAGAGAAGTTTATATATATAATATAGATATGTATATGTGTTTGTGTATGTATATATATGCTGTTGTTGTTTTTAAGTGACATCAAGTCACTTCCAACTCATAGTGACCATATATATGGTTTCCAAGGAGCAGCTGGTGGGTTTGAACTGCTGACCTTGTGGTTCAAATTCCAGAACTTATCCTATAATGCCACACCAGCACTTAATGACAACTATATATATATTTACCACTTATCTGTCAGTTTATAGTGGCTTTTGTTTTGCTGTGATTCTGGAAGATATGCCATGGGTATTTAAAATACCAACAGGTTCATCCATGGTGGACAAGTTTCAAATGAGCTTCCAGACTAAGACAGACTAGAAAAAGAGACAGACTACTTCCAAATATTTAGTCACTGAAAATCTTATTTTCAGTGGAATAGCAGTGGAACACTGTCAGCAACAGAATATTGAATATGGAAGCATGATTAAGAGTACCCTAATATTTTTAGATATAGTGTCAGAAGATGAGTCCCTCAGGTTGGAAGGAACTCAAAATGTGATTAGGGAAGAGCTGCCTCCTCAAAGTAGAGTTGACTGATGATGCTAATGGAGTAAAGCCCTCAGAACCTTCATTTACTGATGGGATCCAACTCAAAATTAAGAAAAAAGTTGTAAACATCCATTAATAATTAGAATATGGAATGTATGAAATATGAATCTAGGGAAATTAGAAATTGTCAAAAATGAAATGGAATGCATGAACATCAGTGTTCTAGACATTAATGAGCTGAAATGGACTGGTATTGGCCATTTAGAAACTGACAATCACATGGTTTACTATGCGAGGAATGACAAATTGAAGACATCACATTCATCATCCAAACAGCATATCATGATCTGTCTTAAAGTATAACAATGTCTGTAATATGATAATATTCATGTGCCTACAAGGAAGACCATTTAATACCACTATTATTCAACTTCACGCACCAACCACTGAAGTCAGTGATGATGAAATTGAAGAATTCTACCAACTTCTTCAGTATGTAATTAATCAAAATGCAATCAAGATGTACTGATAACTATTAGAGAATAGAATGAAAAAGTTGTAAGTAAAAAGGCAGAATTAGTAGTTGGAAAATATGGCCTGGTGGTAGAAGAAATGCTGAAGATTGTGTGATAGAATTTTGGAAGACAAATGACTTCTTCATTGCAAATACCTTTTTAAAAACAACATAAAAGACAACTATACATACAGGGTTGATAGGGATGGGCAACTTCAACATTGGCTACCTAAAATGTGGGGCTATAAAGGCTTGAAGTGACTGACTTATAATTTTTCAAGAGGGAGTTTAGTTTCAGATTGTGTGGGGTCAGATGAAAGGAGATGGGGATGTTGTTATGGTTAGATGCCATTGAGTTGGTACTGACTCATTAGCGATCTTATGCACAGCAGAACAAAACTCTGCCCAATCCTGGGCCAACCTCACTGCTGTTTTCACACTTGAAACCATTGATGATGCCACTTGGCCAATCCATCTCGCTGGGGGTGTTCCTCTTTTTCTCTGACC
>NW_006408553.1:1502332-1503421 GCF_000296735.1 Chrysochloris asiatica | reverse complement strand
TATCTTTTTCTGTTGATAAGAATGTTGTTTATTGGTCCAGTGGTGAGGATTTTTTTTTTCTTTACATTGAGATGCAATCCATACCAAAGGCTGTGCTCTTTGATCTTCATCAGTAAATATTTTAAGTCTTCTTCACTTTCAGAAAGCAAGGTCATATCATCTGCATATCACAGGTTGTCAGTGAGTCTTCCAATCTTGATACCACGTTTTTCTTCATAGAACCCATCTTCTCAGATTATTTGCTCAGCATACAGGTTGAATACGTATGGTGAAAGAATACAGCCCTGTCGCACAGCTTTCTTAATTTTAAACCAATCAGTGTTCCCATTTTCTATTCAAATAACTGCCTGTTGATCCATGCACAGATTCCTCATGAGCACAATTCAGTGTTCCAGAATACTCATACTTCGCAGTGTTGTCAATGGCTTGTCATAATCCACACAATCAAAAGCCTTTGTGTAGTCAATAAAGCACAGGTAAACATTTTTCTGATATTCTCTGCTTTCAGCCAAGATCCATCACATATCAGCAATGATATCCCTCATTCCAGTGATATCCTGAATCCAGCTTGAACCTCTGAAAGTTCTCTGTCAATGTATGCTTGCAGCCATTTCTGTATTACCTTTAGTAAAACTTTACTCGCATGGGCTATCAAAGATATTATCCTATGATTTTCACATTCCGTTGGGTCACCTCTCTTTGGAATGGGCATAAATATGGATCTCTTCCAATCAGTTGGCCAGATAGTTGTTTTCTAAGGATAAGATTCTTATAATTCAATAATGAATAATTGTAAAGAGAGAAGTTTTGTAACAAAAAGGGGGGAGGAGTTAATATTATAGTCCAGGAATAGAGAATCCTAGGACCATCAAGGGAGAAGATCACAAGTGGAATGTGGAACCCTATCCAGAGAAGCAGTGACACCAGAGATGGACGCAGAGATGAAGACATGGAGATTATAGAGCAGCTGAAGACGACTCTAGACTCATGGAAAGAGAAAGGCTGAGTGCTGATGTCCAGAAGGCAGACTTGCAGAATGTGCCCTTTGGTTGTTTAAATGATTATATATTCCTGAGTGTTTTTGTGTAC
>NW_006408553.1:1499665-1500192 GCF_000296735.1 Chrysochloris asiatica | reverse complement strand
AGAAAGCCTCATCTTTCTCCCGCGGAACTGCTGGTAGTTTTGAACTGCCGACCTTGAGGTTAGCAGCCCGATTCGTAACCACTACGCTTGTCCTCTTTCAGCTTCTTGCCTTCAAGGCCGCCTGAATAATTTCAATATGCCACTGTTGGTTGTTATGCTGTACCTCAGGATTTAATTTTTGGCCTGTTTTGTTTTAAACTCTCTCTGTCTCCACACTCATTGTTCTGGCCTTTTCTCTGGCAAAAAAACTGTTCACGGTGGGCTCTTGGGCTGCTGGTCTCTTTAAATGCTGAGAGTATCTGTGTGTATGCGTGGCAGAAGAACTCACCAGTGTTGGTAAGTGGGTTGTCCACTTGCTCAGGCACCCCCTCTTGTCACCAGAGTGGAGGTGCACAAACAATGGGTATCAATGAACAGATACCTCCCAAAAAATCAAAACAAAGCAAAACCAACAAAGTGTATTGTCCACCTTTGTTCTGAGGTTCCCACAGTGTCATTCCATGGTGGGTCTGCTCCCCCACTTGGTC
>NW_006408553.1:1493658-1499187 GCF_000296735.1 Chrysochloris asiatica | reverse complement strand
GAGAAATTTCTAAGATGTCACTGTTGGTCATTGTGATGTAATTCAGGATTTAATTTTCAGCCTATTTCCATTTTAGTCTGCCTGTCCCACTCCACAATCCCCATTCAGGCCTTTTTCCTAGTGATAAACAGTTCAGGGCTGTCTGTGGCCCTTTTGCACTGCTGTTTGGTTTTAAGTGGAAACTGTCACTTTAAATTTCAAGGAGATCTGTGCACATGAACAGTATAACCCTCTGGGTGTGGGGGGTCTACTTGCTCAGACACCCCTTCTAGTAACCAGAATGGAGGTGCACAGACAGCAAGAGACTAATGAACAGATACTAAAAAACAAAAACACAAAAAAGAATGTACATACCATTATCTCCACAGTTTTATCAGGCATCCATGGCTGCCTTGATCCTTCCCACCCTGGGTCTCACCCAAGATGGCAGCTCTGGGAGCAGCTGAGCGTCTTGAATTAGAAAGTAATGGACTTCTTGCTTCTGCTACGAATTCCCCTAGCTGTAAGCCTTCCAACCTTCTAAATATTCTATTATATGTGGTTCAGAGTTCTGGGACCATCCCCTGAGCTTGCTTGGTCTGGTATTCTGTGTTGTTGCTGACAGAGCTCCTCACTGCTCTTCTACCCTCCCCACCATTTAGTTTATTCTCTACACAAAGACTTCTGATTGTGTGGATCATGAAATGCTATAGACAACATTGTAAGGAATGAGTATTCCGGAACACTTAATTGTACTCAGTAGGAACCTGTACATAGACCAAGAGACAGTTGTTTGTACAGAACAAGGGAACACAAAATGGTTTAAAATCAGGAAAGTTGTGTTCAAAGGTTGTTTTCTTTCACCATACTTATTCAATCTGTATGCTGAGCAGGTAATCTGAGAAGAAAAACATGGGATCAGGAATGGAGGAAGACTCATTAACAACCTGTGATATGCAGATAATACCTGCTTGCTTGCTGAAAGTGAAGAGTACTTAAAATATTTACTGATGAAGACCAAAGACCAGTCTTTGATATGAGTTGCATTTCAATGTAAAGAAAACAAAAATCCTCACCACTGAACCAATTAATAACATCCATACAAATGGAGAAAAGAATGAAGTTGTCAAAAACTTCATTTTCCTTGGATCAACCATCAACACTCATGGAAACCACAGTAAAGAAATCAAACAATGTATTGCACTGGACAAATCTGCTGCACAAGACCTCTTTAAAGTGCTGAAGAGCAAAGATGCCAATTTGTGCCTTACCTAAATCATGGTAATTTCAGTAATTTCATATGCATGCAAAAGTTGTTCAGTGAATACTGACGACCATAAAGTAATTGATGCATCTGAGATATGGTGTTGGAGGAGAATATTGAAAGTACCAAGGACTGCCAAAAGAACCAAGAGATCTGTGTTGGTAGAAGTATTGCCAGAGTACTTCTTGGAAGCCTGGATGGCCAGACTTTGTCTCTCATACCTCGGGCATATTGTCAGGAGGGACCAGTCCCTGGAGAAGGGTATCTTATTTGGTAAAATGGAGGGTCATTAAAAAAAGAAGACCCCCAACAAGATGAATTGGCACAGTGACAGCAGCAGTGGGCTCAGGCATAACAATGATTGTGATGTTGACCCAGGACTGAGCAGTGTTTCATTTTGTTGTGCATAAGGTTGCTATGAGTTAGTAAAGCACCTAACAACAGAAACAACATACACACACACACACACACACACACACACACACGAGCATGAGTAAAAAATTACACATACTCTGGTTATATTAAAACACTTATCAATGTCAATGGCTGATGATAACATTGAGCATGCATGTGAAATGATTCTGTTGATTATACAAGTGACAGTAGATTATGTGGTAAATCTTTTGCAAATAAACCATGGATCTGCCTTTGAAATAATCCATGATAGAATTGGGTCTTGAAAGATTCATGGAAGAGCATAAACAGAAATGTTTGGACATCTGTAAACAAAATTTAGATTGATACTCAAAGGAAGGTAAATGCTTTTTTTTTTTTTTAAATTGTTACTGTTGACGAGACATGAGTTCATCATTCTGAACCTAAGAGTAAATAGCAGAGCATAGAATGGAAACATCCTCAACCACTGGCTGAGTAAAAGTTCAAAAGTCAACTACCAACAGGGAAATTGATACTTACAGAGTTCTGGGATTTTCAAGGGCCAGTATTAAAATACTTTCCGGAAAAAAGTTCAACAATAAACAGTACTCTTTAGAGTGGATGCTTACTGAAAAGCTGAAGCCTGAACTTTGGATTAAACACAAAGAACTCCTCTTAGAGGGTGTTGTGATCTTGCAACAGTGTGAACATCTGCACATATAGGCCCACACTGTTAACAGTCTGCAAAAACGTCATTTTGAGGTGTTAAAACACCCTCCCTATAATCTTGATCTTGCTCCATTGGACCTTCACTTGTTTGGTCCCCTGAAAGCAGACATTCAAGGATGAAAACTCATCTCTGATGAAGAAATGAAGACAGTGGTGCATTCATGTCTCGCAGCTCAGCCTAAAACATTTTTTAATAAGGGAATATGAAAGCTTA
This sequence comes from Chrysochloris asiatica, assembly GCF_000296735.1. Taxonomy (NCBI): domain Eukaryota; kingdom Metazoa; phylum Chordata; class Mammalia; order Afrosoricida; family Chrysochloridae; genus Chrysochloris; species Chrysochloris asiatica. Next base: position 1,496,626 of record NW_006408553.1, on the reverse strand, counting down.
TTGACAGATGGACAAAGTGCATTGAAAAACAAGGAGATTATATTGAAAAATGATTTACTTGTCTTTTCTAAAAGTTGATTAAAATAAATTCTACAGTTAGAGTGCTGGTAATTTTTGACTCACCCTTTTGTGTTTGTGGATTGATAGATAAATAGACAGATCGGAAGAGAAAGTAAGTAACTGAGTCCTGGCATGATGCTGTAGGATAAGCACTAAATTGTCATTCTTAAAGATCTGAGACAAAGCCACAGTATAAATGCTTTTGAAAGGAGCCTATAAAAATTCCTAAGAGTATCCAGGAGGATTACCCACTTTACTATTTACTTTTGGTTGTTGTGGTGGTAGAGGTGTGACTGCTGTTTCTTTATATGCAAACTTCCTGTTCTAGACTTTGAATCCTATGAAACAAGGGACTCTATTTTAATGTTTTGTATCTCAAGATTACAGTACAATATGCCTTCAACACTGTATGTATGCTTTTCATCTAAAAGCTGATTGTTCACAGCTTTATTTACAAATAAAAGCTTATTCTTTATGCCTTGATTAGAAAATCTTGCATAAGAATATGCTGAACTTAATATATTGCTTTGAAATGCAAGCTTTGTGAAAATCAATTTATGAAATCCAAACACGACCTCAACATATTAGTGGCTCGTAATGAAGAAATAACCTGCTAGTTAAATAAACCATCAGTTTTGAAAATCAAAGCTTACATAGATGAACTTAAGATCTGTGCTTTCCTGTTGAGGCAGTTAGCCCAGAAATTAGTCATGAATTATACACTGTGCTGAAGAGTTGACAGAACATCAATTTAAAATAACTCTGTCACACCCAAAGGGTTTAAAGTGTAACTAAGCAGCTTTGCATTCTGGACATAGGCTACTGATGTTAATTTGCTTCTCTTCTGCATCAACCAACTGGCTTTCTCTAGTGGCATATCAAGGTGGTGAGGTGACAGTGGGAGTGGTCTTCCCTGGATATTGGCAAAATGGGGAGTATAGTGTACAAAGAACTTAAATAATTATGTTGTTGTTAGGTGCCATCGAGTTGGCTCACAGCGACCTTATGCACAGCAGAACGACACAATGCCCAATCCTGGGCCAACCTCACTACTGTTGCCATGCTTGAGTCCATCGATGTTGCCACTTGGCCAATCCATCTCATTGGGGGTCTTCCTCTTTTTCTCTGACCCTCCACCTTACCAAACATGATATCCTTCTCCAAGGACTGGTCCCTTCTGACAATATGTCCAAAGTATGAGAGACAAAGTTTGGCCATCCTATCCTCCAAGGAGCACTCTGGCTGCACTTCTTCCAAAAAGGATCTGATCTATTGGTTCTTTTGGCAGCCCATGGCACTTTCAATATTCTCCTCCAACACTAAGTAAATACTGGTTAAGTTTTTATTACCACCTTTCAGTGGCAATTCTAATCAATATCAATGATAAAATACCCTTTCCTCCAATAATTCTTTTGTTGGACTATATTCTAACTAATCGTTATATTTGATACTCTGGTTTAATTATATATGTATAGGTGTGGCACCATAAGATCAGCGGTTCCAACTCACCAGCTGTACCTCGGATACCCTATACAAGGTCGCTATAGGTTGAAACTGTTAACAACAACATATACATATATAATTCAAATTGTTGTTGTTAAGTGTCATTGAATTATTTCCAACTCATAGTGACCCCGTATTGGGTTCCCAAGTTGCAGCTGGTGAGTGAACCGTTGGCCTTGTGGTTCAAACCAAACTTGCGGTCCAGTGTTTTATCATATAGTGTCACACCAGGTCTCCTGCTTCAAATTAACACATTTTTATTACTATTTTTCTAACAAACTTTGTATTCCATATGGGGGTTAACTTGGACAACTCCCAGTTATACCATCGGTCACTGGCACATGTGAACTGAGTATATTTACTTGATTCCTGAATGAATGCATAACAGTTTTAGGTATTTTAAACTTGAGTCCTTACATGGTAGGTGGTAGTACATATTTTGTGCTTAAATAGTAGATAAGTAGTCAACAAAAATAGACACAGTAATTTTAACAAAGAAAAAGCATAAATATATTGAATTACTTCAACTCTGTCATTCTATGTGGACATTTGAAATTTTTGTGCTGATCATTTAAAATAGCAGTTGGGGAGAGACTGGGGAAAAGGAGTTTAAAAGTGAGAGTTAAAATTGGGAATGAATAGAGGGATGGTTGAACAACATGAAAATATAGTTAATTTCACTGAACTGTGCATGTGAAGATTGTTGAAATAACCAATGTTATATTACATATATATCCATCATAATTTAAAGAGAAGAGTGGAAATTGGGAGAGGCAATGTTTTTATTTGGTAATTCCGAAGTTTAATTCATGTATGAATACATTCTTTCCATTTCATTATTATTACTGAAAATAAATGAAGACAAATGGTGTTAAAACATGATTTGCTTTAGGTGTCAAATATGCTAAGTTTTCCTCACTCTGTTATTCCTTCCTTTCTTCCTGGCTTTAGGATAGGTTCTGCACATGTGCTGTCACCTCTCCTTAGATTCTTCATTACCCAGAGAGCCTTGTTCAACAGTTTGCAGTGTTATTCAAAGTTGTCTATACTCTAATTCTGTTTTACCATCCTAAAGTTATTCTTTTATTATTTCCCAACTTCACATCTCTGCTCCATATATTAGGACTAGTCCCTACTACATTTCTCACATGTGTCATATTTATTCTCTTACATTCACCCTTTGCTCATACTCTTATGTCTGTCTGGAATGTACCCTTACCTCCTTATCTCCTTATCCAAATCAATAAGAAATTATCCATGAAGTCCTTTCTAACTGCTTCATTCCTCAAATTTCTTTCCATTCTCTAGCTTCCCATAATATTTAATGTCTACGTTCTTCCTATGGTTTCTTAGTGGAGATGCCTTCTGCTGGGGACCTGGGACTCTGCATTTGCAAGCTATTTCC
>NW_006408553.1:1473838-1493199 GCF_000296735.1 Chrysochloris asiatica | reverse complement strand
TAACAACAACAATATAGTGTGGAGGCATGTCTGACTTTCACATCATAGGAATCAACCATGGGCTGGTTTTGAGCTTGGTCCTTCAATCTTGTGGAGTTAGAGGAACTCAGACACAGTCCCCACTTGGTTTAAGCATTAATCCTGTGAGCAGGAATCATAGCAATGGCTTCAGACCTATGAAATTGTGAGGTCTTATAGGAAAAAAGAATGAAGGTGCATGGGATAAAATATTACAGTGGAGGGGAGAGCTGCAGTTTCTGGAGTTGCCTGGAGTCAATGTTATGCTGGATCAAAAAGAGTGCTACTCTTCAGCCTGGGCCAACTGAAATCCACCCTCCAGAAGCCCAAGGCTATATGCATATGAATGATGTTAGTACAAGGTAGAGGAAAAGATAGAATTTGAGTGTTTTCTATGGTTAATATGTTTGACTGACTTTTGGATATTGGTTTCACCTGCCTATTATTATAAAATAGATATATATGTATGATAGGAGTATTGGAAGTTATGATTCCAGAGAATTTGTCAGCCTGCCTTCAGCCTAAACTTGATTTGATTTGCTAAAAAGGGAGTTAGAATTTGCCTGGAAATGACAGACTTCTTGCTTTAAGCCTTTGTTGATTGAGTTTGGGGCCTTAAGTGGAATCCTGAGCCCCACCCAGAGCCTTCAGAATTGGGATATTTGCATTTGAAAAGACTTTCAGACCAACCGGAACTGCTGTTCAAACAGGAGATGCATGATTGAAAGAAAGCAGAGGGAAAGAGCTGACAGTTAGGTGTTTTGAGTTTGGGATGCATCAAGGCAAAGAAAGTCGGCCCATAAATATAAACCCCCTTCTAGGACTGAAAGGCAAAGGGAATTGGTGAGCTAGCTGTATACTTTCTGGTAACGACCTGGGCCTATGTGTGAGTAGAATTGGGGGGAAATGTAGCAATGAAAACGCATACTGAGTTTGGACATGTCCTATTGGCATGCATTGACCTTGAGATGAAAGAAAGAAAGGGAAGACTGACAGGTCTGAAGTTTAGGTAGCTGTGTGAACTCCTGAGCCCATGAACACTGACCTATTCCATGGGGGCAAGGGCAGAGAGTGAGAGGGCAGCTGGTTTAAAGTGCAAGGAGATGGGTGTAAACTCCAAAATTTGTAGCTAGTACCCATTTGACCTAGCTTGGTTGACTAGGACTGAGTTGTGACCAGAACCTAACCAGATGAAGATAAGAATATCTGATGAATTGGACTTTTGCTTATGGATGCAGTTGCTAAAAATTCCAATCAGAATGGAAGATTCTGCAGATCAAGGAACACACTTATCTCCTCAGTGTACTGGGTTGATTGGGATGCACAACTTAGATATGGGCTATCAAAAATGTTGAAGGACTATAAAGTACTATAAAGGTATGATGTGGCTGGTTTATAAGCTTTCATGAATCTGGTGAAAGGGAGAGGATAATGATGCTGATAGGATTTTATTTTTTATTATTTCAATTGTTAATAATAGTAGGATTAATTGTGATGGTCAAAGCTGTAATTGTAGAAGATGTGTAACTAAAAGTAGGGAGTAGTTATCTTTCATTTCAGGAACAGACTATCCCAGGATCATCATTAAGAAAGAGCATGAGTGAAGTATGGGATTCCTGCCTAGAGTAGTGACAACAGCAGAGACAACAGCAGAGGCAGTGGCATGGAAAGGCAGAGCAGCTACAGATTCTTGGTCAATGGACTGAGTAAGGCTGTGTGCCTATGGGCTGGAGGCTGAATTTCCAATTGTACTCTTTGGACATTTAATGAATGTATTATATATATATATATTGGAGTCCTGGTGTGGTGCTGTGGGTTAATGTGCCAGACTGCAAAGCTGTTTGAACTGCAAGGTCGGCAGTTCAAGCTCACCAGCTGCTCCTCGGAAGCCCTATACAGGGTCGCTATGGGTCGGAACCGACTCGACAGCACTTAACAATAACATTTGTTGTTGTTGTTAAGTGCCGTCGAGTCGGTTCCGACCCATAGCGACCCTGTACAGGGTTTCCGAGGGTGTAAATCCTTACGGGAGTAGAAAGCCTCATCTTTCTCCCGCGGAGCGGCTGGTAGTTTTGAACCGCTGACCTTAAGGTTCGCAGCCCGATTCGTAACCACTACGCTACCAGAGCTCCTTTAACAATAACATATATATGTGTGTGTGTGTGTGTGTGTGTATCTGTGTGTGTGTGTAATACAAACTTACTTAAAAAAAGAAGTGAAGAAATACTTGTTTGTATGTTGTTTGCTCAGATATATTAAGTGGGAGAAAGTCTATGCAGTTAGCTAGACGACTTAAGAGAAGCTCAACACTGTATTTGGCTGTTGCTTATAAGAGAAATGGCTTATTTTTGCTTCAATTTTCTTAAAACTTAAAAAGTCTGCAGTTATTGAGTTCTTTTTGCCTGATCCTGTATGTGATCATATAAAATTTTAAAGTTTATTTATTAAATAAAACAGCATTTTCCTAGTGGATTCTCAAGAAAGTCTGCATGAGATAAAACTTGGGTTCCTTGGACACATATCATTTGTAAACACTCTTCATGGAAAGTCCTAACTCCCATTGTCTTCAACAGACATTATTTGACTTTAAGGTCTAGTTTAGCTTCTTATTGACTCAAACTCTCATGTTGTTGTTGTTTTTAAATGCTGCTGAGTCAGGTGCTCTCCATGAAGAGTGAGCAGTCAGAACAAAATTTTCTTTTACACACCATCGTAGACCTCCCCAATGCCTATACAATGCTGGATGTATCATAGGTGCTGAATAAATATTGATTCAATAAATTACATGTGGATTATTCCCCTTTGTACTTCTAGTTCATAGTGTTTGTTTGATACAGAAGAGGAGACCAGCTATTCCTTTCATTTTCTTTTGATTCAATGATAGAAGAAGTGCCAAAAGAAAATGGAAGGAATAGAAATGCTACCAAAAGGAATTCATTGCCATTGAACCATTTCCAGAGGTAGCATGTGACTGATAGTATTGAAGGAAGAAGTCCAATCTGCCCTCAAAGCATTGACAAAAAACAAGGCTCCAGGAACCTATGAAATATCAATTGAGATATTTCAGCAAACAGAAGTAATGCTGGAAATGTTCACTCATCCAAGTCATTTATATCAAATATCAAATATTTATATTAAATATCAAATATCTAAGATGTTTGAAAGACAGTTAACTTAACAAACAACTGGAAGTAATTCATATTAGTACCCATTTCAAAGAAAGATTATCCCACAAAGTGTGGAAATCATTGAGCACAATCATTACTATCACATTCAAGAAAAATTTTACTGAGGATAATTTAAAAATTGTAGCAATACGTAGAGAAAATGGACAGAAATTCAAGCCAGATTTAGAAAAGGGACTAGCACAAGGGGTATCATAGCTGGTGTCAGATATATCTTGCCTGACAGCATTATGAGAAATACTTTTTGCCTGTGTTTTATACCTATGCAAAGGCATTTGACTATGTGGATTCATACAAAATTGTGAATATTATAAAAAATGGGAATTCTAGCACACTTAACTGTGTTCATATGAAACTTGTACAGTAGCATAGTGGTTACGAATCATGCTGCAAATCTTAAGGCCAGCAGTTTGAAACTACCAGCCGCTCCATGGGAGAAAGATGAGACTTTCTGCTTCCATAAAGATTACAGCCTCAGAAACACTGTACTGAGACACTATGGGTCAGAACCGACTTGACGGCATGTAACAATAACAGCAAGTGATTTAACAGAACAAGGAGATAATGAGTGGTTTAAAATTAGGAAAGACATGCATCAGAGTTGTGTCCTTTCACCATACTTAATGGTTTGCTAAGAAAATAATCCGTGAATGTGGACTATATGGAGAAGAATTCAGCACCAGGATTGGAGGAAGGCTCTTTAACAGCCTGTGATATGCAAATGACAACCTTTCTTGTTGAAATTGAAGAGGACTTGAAGCACTATTGATGACATTCAAAGTATGTATGACAATTCAATATAAAGAAAATGGAAATCCCTCACAACAGAACCAACAATTAGCATCATGATAAATGGAAAAAAGTGAAATTTCCAAGGATTTAATTTTATTTGTATCTGAAATCAACACCTATAGACATAACAATCAAGAAATCAAATGACATATTGCGCTGGGCAAATATGCTACAAAGTGTTATAAAGCAAAGATATCACTTTGAGGGCGAAGATGAGCATGTTCCAAGCCATGTTATATTTGTTGTTGTTGTTAAGTGCCCTCAAGTCAGTTCCGACTCATCGTGACCATGTATAAGGCTTCCAAGGAGTGGCTGGGGAGCTTGAAGCACTGATTTTGCAGTTCAAACTGACCTTGCAGTCCAGTGCCTTAACCCACAGTTCCTCATATACTTGCCAAAGCTGGAAGATGAATAAGGAAGACTACAGAATTGATGCATTTACATTATAATGTTGGCAAAGAATATCCAATATAGCATGGACTGCCTGATAGATGAACATATTTGTCTTGGAAAAAGTACTAGAATGTTCCTTAGAAGTCAGGATGGTGAAAATTTATCTCTCATACTTTGAACAAGTTATCAAAAGGGACAAGTTCCTGGACAAGAACATCCTGCTTGGTAAAGAAGAAAGTCAGTGAAAAACAGATGGATTGACATAGTGGCTACAAGAATGAGCTCAGCATGACAGTGATTGTGAGAATGTACAGAACTGGGCAGTATTTTGTTCTGTTGCACAAAGGGCCCTATGAGTTAAAGCCAACTTTATGGCACCAACATATGCAACAGTATACATTATCTGACTTTCAGCTCTGGTGTATCTTCTTTTTGATTCATACTCTTTTGTTGCTGTTGTTTTAAGTGCTGTTGAGCCAGTTCTGACTCATATTGACCGTGTATAGGGTTTCCAAAAAGAGACTGCTGAATTTGAACTGCCAGCCTTGAAGTTCAAACTGACATTTTGGTCCAGTCCATATGCTATATCGCCATATCAGGACTCCTGTACTCTCATAGATAAGGCAAGAATACTATCCACAATGACTAAGGTGACAACGCTCCAATACGAGTTTTTAATGAAGACTTGCCATTAAGTATAAATGTGGACTTACAACCCCCTAAACTGTGAGAAAATGAATTTCTGTCTGTTAAAACCATCTGCTTGTATTTCTGTTACAAATGCCTATCAAAGCACATCTTATTTTCACTTACCCAATTTGCCTCGTATTGTGAAGTCAAGTTTTTCCTCCTTTTTAAAAATAAAATTAGTTATCCACTGAGAGGATGTCCAATTATGTGCTTTGGTTTGTTCATAGTACATGCATGATGGTTCAATGATATAGGCTGGTCACTCATACTCATGTGAACCCCACACCTTCCTGTCCTGGCATGGTTTTGTAACTGATTTTATGGAAGCAAATAGGGCTAAGGCTAAGCAATGTGAAGAGAATAGTGAATTGTAGTAGAGCACGAAGTCTCAGCTTCTCTTCTGAGACTAATTATTTGATTTGGGAGAAGAAAACCTCTTGTGAGGTGGGAGACAGATGTAGAGTGAATTTGGTTCCCATAGAGTCCCAAGTTTCCCTTGGATATTATCTGGCGAAGGATGGAGGGGATTGTTATGTTGTGAATTAATGAAAAGGAGATCAGTTAAGTACTCAGAACAGGGGAGGGATTACCAAGCAATGGTATTGTAGCTGTTTTGTTCTCAGACCCAGATGTAATTATCTCTTTAATAGCAACTTTTATAAGCTGATCTAGATACATAAATGTGCAAGGTCTGTTTTAACAGCTGTGTGGAAGGGTGTCATTGCCTACAGAGACATGTATATGCATGGCAACACTCATATATGCATACATGTACACATTAATGAACACATCTATTTCATTCAGACACATTGGTATAAAAGCACAATCACATAGCCACATAAATATATAAACATACACATATGAACACATACATATACAACCAAAAATCTTAAAATCATGGCTACTTGATCGCACATGCATGCTCATAGCAGAACTATACATGGGTTTACATTTACTCACACACATGATCAGAAAGAAAAGAGGAATTTGCTTATGGCATGGTAGCCATGTGACTTACTGGAGGACACATTGAGGCAAGGATAGACACTAAGTAGCAGGAGAACAGTGGCCACATCATCTAGTCCTTATAACATGTAAGTATTAGGTTCAGAGCTGGTGCACAATACACCTTACTGATTGTGAACCTTGCCTTTCCTTATTGCCATGGCTTAGTTATCACATCAGTAGAGATATTATCTTCCCTCCTAGTCTTCACTGTGAATGCTTGGAGTTTCTTCTTGGTTAAGATTTTCTTGTGTTTATGTTGTCTCCTGTGTTAACCACAGACTTTATACTCTCAGGACCCCACCTCTGAATCAAATGAAAAACAAAACAAAACAAACCCAGCAGATCCTTACTAGTAATGTAGTTGGAGTTTCTTTGAAAAATGGGTATAGCCTGGTTCTTGGTGAGACCAAATACCCCGTCTGTGAGCTCCAGGGCTTTGGGGGTGAGGACCGAGACTGTCTGTAGCAGACCTGGCACCTCAGACAGACTGGTGGCTCTTGTCTTCTGTCTGAGTTATCTAGTGGTGCTATAACAGAAATACTGCAAGTGGATGGTTTTAACAGGCTGAGATTTATTTTCTCACAGTATTGGAGTTTGTAAGTCTGCATTCAGGGTGCCAACTCTAGGGAAAACCTTTCTCTATCAGCACTAGAGAATGGACCTTGTCTTTTTTGAACTTCCGCTCCTAGGAAATCTTTATGTGGCTTTGTATATTTCTTCCTCCACCTCTTGAATCTTCTTACTTAATCTCATATCAAAATAGAGGTTGAGTCAAACCAAACTAATACTGCCTCATTAATGTAATAAAAACAACCCATTCCCAAATAGGATTATAACCAGGGCATAGAGGTTAAGATTTTACATCACATTTTGGGAGGATATAATTTAATCCATGACATCTTCCATCATGGTAGTGATAAAGCTTGAAGTGTTATAAGGGGGTATAAGCAATTATTTAGAAATTGTTGACATATATAGTTTATTGACAAAATGTAAAAGCATACACTGTTTATCATTACAAGCAATGCATATTATATGCTTGTTTGCTTGGTCAAGATGATACAAAATAAACCATAACACAGACTTTTTAGGTCCCTGGAGAACGTGGCACCTATACTGCATGATTCAGGAATTACCATTTCTGCTTATGTCCAATGAGGCCTGAAGGCCTAGGTGAAGCAGCCTAGAAATAGTTCCCTTTCCCTGTGCCACTCTTGGTTGCAATGAACTCCATATTTATTTTTTTCAACCTTGCTATTGATTCCGGTATATACTACTTAGTGTTTGAGTGGGGGGAGAAAAGGAATTAGAATGCTAATTTTGAACTTCAATTTTATCCCTTCACTTTCTCTTCTGTGAGCTTTCTCTGTTTTCTTTTCCCTTATTTGTCCTCCAATCACTTCTCTTCTGTTCCATTACACCCCAAAGACAAAGGATTCCTAATCTGCTAGAAAGTTTTGCCTTTAGAGTCACTAGGTGACGACTTGAAGGACCAAAGACTACCTTTTCCCTGACCATCCTCTTTTGCAGAAACCACTCTTCTTCTGAAGAGTGAGGGATGAGGCAGCTGCATCAAGGACTCTGAGCTTTCGGGTGCAAGGTGACTGTATTGGTAGTTTTAAGAGAATGAATTTCTAGAGCCTCAAATTCCATACATTGTCTCCTGGTATCTTGAAGGTTCTCCCTAATCTCCCAACTCACTGCCCATTGATAGAAGCCCTTTTCCTACTTTACAAACCAAATCACCCATCCATTCCAAATTATATTCTGGTTCACTGTCCTAGGGTGTAAATGCCTCCAGGAAGCCTTTATTAATCAAAGCACTAAAAACTCATGGGAGGGTTTTCTCTCTTTACTGATTTTATTCATTTTTCTATTAAGGGTGAACCATAGCAAAAGAAATGGAGTATGCTAGCCCCTTAATGACCTCACCTCTTCCAAGCCCTGCCTATTGTCAAAGAAGGCTTTATCCTTATGGGAGTATATAGTGAGAAGAAAGCAAAGAGAGACTGGGTAAGAAATACTGAATGCTAAAACTGGCCTTTCCCCTACCCAGAAATTTAATCATAAGCAATTATGTTCCGCTATTCTCAATATTCATCCCTGAAAGTGTGATTATCCAGACAGAAAAGCACCTTAGAACAGCTGAAACAGTATAGGTTAGTGACACAGATTCTATTAAACATAATGGGAATGTTTTGAAGATTACTAAGCAATAAAACCTGTAGATAAAATTTTGCCTGATTTCTTTTAAATTCAAGATGTGTCATTCAGTAAGTTAGTTAAAACCTATTTCATCAAATCATATCAAGAAATATAGTCTTTCTTCAGCTTAACTTTTCTTATAAAATGCTTAATATTTTCTAACTCCTATTACTAAAAAATAAAATGATACTCTAGCTACAATACCAATTTTTTGCCCCCAGTGTATGCCTATCTCTTTCATTATATAAGGGGAATTTTTACTAATTTGACTCATGAAATTAATGGCATTATTTTTGAAACTATATACATAATTCTTATTTAATGGTCTTTGAAAGCTGAAAGACATTCATTTCATGCATACACATGCATTTACTAAAGGACTACAGGAGTTTTGTACTTCTTGCTTGATATATAACATATTTTATCTCTAATTTCCACTGCATTATTTCAAATTAAATAATGATAGTAACAGTAGTTTTATTATTGCTTTTATAATAAAAATAGACTACATAAGTTCAATTTCAACTTAATCTTGATTTGACTGCTTTAAGTAATCTATTTTCAAAAGAAAAGTTCCACAATATATTAATCAATGATTTCTTTTAACAATATTCCTGAAATGTATATTAATCCATTGACTTGAATTGAAAAATGAAGTCAGACATTTCATGACAGTGAGTGATTCTGATTTGACTGATCATTTGACAGTGATCTCTGGTGTTGCTGATTTGGTTATATGACAGACATTTTTCTGTACATGTGATGAGCGCAATCTATATTTAAAGAATGTGATGAGATAAAAGCAGTTTATTGAAAAAGATTGTCTTGTCAATGATGTATTGGAAATGACAATGCAGTGAACCTGCAAGAGCCGGAACTCAATGGGACTACCTTGTTTTTTTCTGGGTCTCTTTTCTACCTTTGACAAGGGACATTCTTAAGACTTTTAAACATGAAAAAGAACTTAATAAAATTGTCAGGTAACAGATCACTAAAAATAATTTTTGATAATAGATCATCCAGTGATTTTTGGCTCACAGACGGGATTCTAGACAGGATTTGACATTGCTATAACAAAACTCTTTCCAATCTCATCTCATTCAACTGAATAAATCATCATAGTTTCATCTAAATGTAAAACATGAATAAAAATCTTTTACAGGGCATGTGAGCAAAATCATCCAAAGATGACTGGTCTGGGAGAAGTTCCTGGGTTGTGCACTTTCTTACTAACTAAAAGGTTGGAGGTTCAAATCCACCGAAAGGCATTTTAATGGATTCAATTGTGTTCCCCCAAAATATGTATCATATTGGCTGGGCCATAATTCTCAGTGGTTTGGCAGTTATGGAATGATGTAGTTTGGCAGCTATATAATGATATAGTTTTAGAATTATGCAATAATGTGCTTTTGCTGTTATGTGATGATTTAACCATTTCCCATGATGTGATCTGATGTAATTAGCTTTCTTTGATACGCATTGTAAATTCTGAACTCTATGTATTATTACGGTAGAATTCTTGTTGTTATTAGGTGCCATTGAATCAGTTCCAACTCACAGTAACCCTATGTACAACAGAATGAAACACTGCCCAGTCCTGCACCGTCCTCTGAAGTATTCTGTTTCAGTCCATTGTTGCAGTCACTGTGTTAATCTATCTCATTGAAGGGTGTTCTCTTTTTTGCTGACTCACTACTTTTCAAAGTATGATGTCTTGCTCCAGGGACTGGTCCCTCCTGATAACTTGTCCAAAGTAGGAGAGATGAACTCTCACCAGGTTTGCTTCTAAAGAGCATCTGGCTGCACCTCTTCCAAGCAGATATGTATGTTCTTCTGGCAGTTATTTCAATATTCTTTGCTAGCACCATAATTCAAATGCATCAATTCTTTTTGGATCTTCTTTATTCACTGTCCAGATTTCACTCATAGATAAGCAAATTGAAAATACAATAGTTTGGGCCAGGTATACTTTAGTCCTCAAAGTGACATCTTTGCTCTTTAGCACTTTTGCAACAGATATGCTCTGTGCAAATCATTTGATTTCTTGACTGGTGCTTCCATGATCATTGATTGTGGATCCAAGTAAAATGAAATCATTGAACAACTTGTATATGTAATCCATTTAACATGAGGCTGTTTTTTGGTCCAGTTCTGAGGATCTTTGTTTTGTGTGTGTGTGTGTGTTAAGGTATAATTCATATTGAAAGTTGTAGTCTTTGATCTTCATCAAGAAGCAATTCAGGTCCTCTTTGCATTCAGCAAGTAAGATGGCCTCATCTACAGATTGCATTTTGTTAATGAGCCTTCCCATAGTTTCCCCCCATTCTTTTCCAATAGCTGCCTCTTGGTCTATGTATAGGTTTCAAATGAATACTGTTAGGTGTCCTGGAATTACCAATCTTCAAAATGCTATCCAAAGTTTGTTATGATCTATACAGTTGGATGTCTTTATATACCCAAATAAACATTTTTCTGGTATTTTCTGCTTTCAGCCAAGATCTAAATAATGTCAACAGAGATATCTCTCATTTCACATCCTCTTATGAATCTGACTTTAATTTCTTGAAGTTCCTTGTTGATGTATTTTTGTCACAGTTTTTAAATTATCTCCAGTAAAATTTTACTTTCATGTAATATTAATAGTAAAGTTAAATATTTTCCACATTTTGTGAGTCACCTTTTGTGACAGTTAAGGCTTTGTGTCAACTTAACTGGGTCAAAATTCTCAGTATTTGGCAGTTAAAATGCAGTAATCACCTCCATGACTGGATGTAATATGATATAACCCCCTGCCATGATGTGATCTGATATGATCAGCCCTGGTCTGATGTAATTATTCTATGAGTTGTAAACAATCACTGCTATGGTAACAGAATTAGATGCAATCTACAGGATTAGATTGTATCTTGATTCAATCTTTTTTGAGACATAATGGAGATTTAACAACCAAGCAAAACTCAGAGGCACCTAGTACCAAGAAAACAACCAGGAGTGGAGTTTATCCTTTATACCTGTTGACCTGGTACTGTGAAGCTCCTAGATTCAGAAGAAGATTGATGCCAAGAAGACACACAGAGATAGCCAAGGAATGCTGGGGCTACAGATCCTGAAAGGAGACAAAAAGAGAAAGCCAGAAGATGATGGAATAGACAGACACACCATACAGACACTCTAACAAAGGGAGGCCTAGTATGACACTGTAGGATAAGCACTTCACCACAGATGCATTTGAACCACAAGGTCAGTGGTTCAAATCCTTGAGCCACTCCTTGGAAACTCTATATAAGGCTATTATTAGTTTGAACTGACTCTAAGGTACTTAACAACAACAACATAACAAAGATAATGGAGACCAAATGAAACAAACATGGAGGCCAATACTGGAACCCTGAGCTTGAGATAAAAAGTTTGAAAAGTGGACTGAATACCTACTGGGAGGAGAAGCTGAGCAAGAGCATCAAAAGAAGACTGACTAATGGACGAACTCCTGGCATGATGTGGTACAACCATCTCGAACCTTTCAAGCAGTTTTGGAAAAACAGACAGATGATGGCCTGGTAGCACAGATTCACATGGCTGACAGAGAAGGTGGGATTCTTTCTTGCTTCCACACTGTCTGTGATAAAGAGGTGAGGCTGGCCCCCAACCTCATCTACCCTCAGCATAGAGCCAGAAGTGCAGAGTCTCCTGGTTTGAGCCAATGCGAGACAGGTACTGACTGCACCACCTAAGCACCAGAATTCAGGCAGGCTCTGCTCCAGATCAATGGAACCCACAGAGCCTTTAGGCCAGAATTAGATAAGAAAGTACCATCATAATCAGTCACCAGCTGCACTCTGGTTCTGACAGATGCTGAAACTGACAACTTGAAGGGTCTCCACAAACTATTTCTTGAATGGGTGCCCAGAAAATAGACAACACCTTGGCCCATAGGAACATCATCTAGGAAAAGAGACTCGGCCATCACATCCCTCCTCCACACACCTTGTGAAGTCTTTGGCTTGCAGGAGCCCCCTGTGTTTTCTCTTTTCTGGGTCTAACAACTATACTTTTTTGTTGTTTATATTTCTTTTCGTTGTTTCGTTGCTTTTGTTGGTTTATTATTTCTTTTTATACTTGCTTTTTTTTCCCTTCCCTTGATTTTTATCTTTTATATCTCCACTTTTGTTTTTTCTTATTATCTTCTGTTTCTATATTCCCCTTCTGCTCCTCTTTATTTTATTTTATTATTATTATTTTTTTTACTATTCTCTAGTCTCTTTATCTTTTCATCTTCCCTCTGGGTTTTTCTTTTTCTTTTTTTTTTTTTTTCTTCCTTTTATTTTCTTTCTCAAGTAGTTCAGGTAATTCCATTATCTTTTATTCCTCAGAAATATTTTCTGGCTCTAGATAGTAGAGGTGAGGCTGGCTCCCAACCTCATCTACCCTTAATGCAGAGCCGGGAGTTTGAGTTACCTGGTTTGAGCCAATGTGATGTGGGTGCCCACTGAACCACCTTAGCTGCTGGATTCTCTTGTACAGTTTTATTTTCCTGTTCCTCTTTTCTATTTTTAGTTATTGTATTCTTTTTTCTTATTTTTGCCCATTTTTGTCTTTTTCTGATTTTCCACTGTTGCTTGGTTGTTTCGTTTGTTCTGTTTTGTTTTCCTGTGTGTGTTTTCTCCTCTTGCTTCACCTGACAGGACACAGCAACCATGCCCATACAGCTCAGCTACAACCATACCCTCTTCACCTCAGCTATAAGTGTAGGCTTTGCAGTTTGTCCTATTGGACAAGAGCCAATACCATCTCCTATACCACTTCAGCCAACAACAACCAAATCTACCCTATACTGAATTGCATGAATGGTGATTGGAAAAGGATACATATGCTTCCACTCTCAAATCACAACCACTAAGAGACAGTTGATGAAAGGCTAAGAACACACCAACATACAATTATTAATTAAATATGCATACAAACGCACCAAAATTTCTTGGAGACAACAGAAGAATGTATCTCTCATGAAAAAAAAAAGAGAGTAACTCAAACAAATGACCAAGATGCAGAGTTGGAAGTGTTTCTAAGGAATGAAAATAGAATTACCTGAGAAATAATTCAAAAGAATGTTATTTAGGTACCTTAAACAAATTGAGAGAAAGATTGAGAAAAGTAAGGAGACCAAAGAAAAGAGCTAGAAGAATTTAAGAAAAAACTACAAGAACAAAAAGACAAAATAAATGCAAACTTTGAAATAATACAAAATGTATAATTAGAAATCCAGAGATTAATACTAAGAATTCAGAAATGGACAATACATTGAAATGGAAAAGGAGTAGATTAGAAGCAACATAAGCCAAATTAGTGAGCTTGAAGATAAATCTATCAATGTTCCCATGCTAGAACAATTAGAAAAATGAATGAAAACATCTAAAGAAAACTTAAGAGTTATGTGGGACATCATAAAGAGAAATAACTTATGGATAATTAGTGTTACAGGCCAGGAAGAAAATAGTTGAAAACTTACTGAAAGAAAACTTCCCCAACATCATGATAGATGAGAACATAGGCATTCAAGAAACTGAATGAACTTCAAACAGAATGGCCCTCCCCCCAAAATCACCAACATATATCATAATCTAGCTTTCTAAAACCAAAGACAAGGAAAAAATTCCTGAGAGCAGCCTAGGAAAAACAAACAGTTACATACAAAGGAGAACCAATAAGACTAAACTCTATTTCACAGCAGAAACCATGCAGGTAAGGAGGCAATGAAATGACATACACAAAAATCGGAAAGAAAAAAAATAAATAATTAAAAAGGCTAGCCAAGAATCACATACCCAGCAATGGTTTCCTTTAAATATGACAGCAAAATTTATGGCATATTCAGATAAACAGAAACTAAAGGTATTTGTAATAAACAGAGCAATTTTACAAAAACTACTAAAGTATGATCTTTGAACTGAGAGCCAACAACAGCAGACAACAACCTGAGATTAACATACATAACAACACCACGATATAGAAGTATCCAAAGTAAAGCAAACCTGTAACACTGAATATAGGGAAGCACAAGTGAATTTATAATGAAGTCAGATACAAAGTAAAACAAAGGAATAGTGTAGATATACAGCTTCCAAATAGCAAGGAATTCAAGTTGATTTTGAGGTAAAGCAGAGTGTTTTAAATGGGGAAATGACATACTGGCAGCAACAATGGCTTCAAATGTTACAATTGTGAGGAGGGTGCACGACCTGGCAGTGTTTCTTTCTGTTTTGCAAAGGGTTGATATGAGTCAGAACCAACTTGACAGTACCTAACAAAACAGCACAAGATAACTAAGTCACTTTTCTTTGTAATGGTTCCAAATATGGATCTATTCCAGTTCACTGGCCAGGCCTTCCAAATTTCTTGGCATAAATCAGTGAGTGTTTCCAGTGCTGCATCCATTTGTAGAAATGTTTCCATTGGTATTTCTTCAATGTCTGGAGTCTTATTTTTCACCTATGCCTTCAATGTAGCTTGGAAGTCTTTCTTCAGTACTGTTGGTTCTTGATCATATGCTGCCTCTTTAAATGATTGAAAGGCAACCAGTTATTTTTGGACTCTGTGTTTTGTTAATTTTCTTTCATTTTTTCTGTTAATTTTCTTTTGATGTTTCCTGATTCATGCAATATTCTGCCCAGAACCAAAAGAACCAAACCCACTGCAATAGTGACTCAGTGACTACAGCTGTATAGAGTTTCTGAAGCAGTAAATCATTATGGGAACAAAAATTCTCATCTTTTTTTCACAGAGGGATTTATGGGTTTGAACTACCCATCATGCAGTCTTCAATATTGCAAGTTCAGCCTTGATATTTTCTTCATTTCTTTCAGCTTGAGAAATCCTGAATATGATCTCTTTTAGTTTTCTAACTCCAGGTCTTTGCACATTTCATTATAATATGTTATTTTGTCTTCTAGAGCTGTCCTTGGAGATTTTCAGTTCAGCTTTTTTGCTTCATTGTTTCATCTAGTTGCTTTATCTACTTTACATTCCTGAGCAAGTTTCAGTGTCTTCTGGCATCCACTTTGGTCTTTTCTTGCCTTTTTAATATTTGCTTTCTTCATATATGATGTTTTTACTGAACTCATCTTATCTTCAGTCATTAGTGTCCAGTGCATCAATTTTCTTCTTGAGATGGTCTCTAAATTCAGTTGAGATATACTCAAGATCATATTTTGCCTCTTGTGAACTTTTTCTAATTTTCTTTAGCTTCAACCTGCACTTACTTTGTATGGGATGATGATATTGGGCTTCCTCCTCATCTTTTTCTACAGATGTTGTTGATTTTGTTAGGTAGGTAACTTTGGTGGTGATGGTGTGCTGTCCAGTTGGTTCTGACGTATAGCAACCTTGTAAATCTTTAAGGAAGCAGAAAGCCTTCTGTTTCTTCCACTGAGTGGCTGGTGGATTCTAACTCCTGACCTTGTGGTTAGTAGCCCAGAGCATAAACCACTATGCCAACAGGGTTAATTGTAGGTAGCATTAGGTTATGCTGATAAGGATTAAGCTATGTTTGTTAAATTAATGAGACAGAATTAGGGTGGGATGTAGCATCTTTACTCAGGGAATTTCCCTGAGATGGGACCTACTTTACCTTTTATTTTCCAAGAGATGAAAGAAGAAAGAATGAAACAGAGAAGGACCTGACTACCATCAAAAAATAAAAGCTGACTGTGGAGCATGTCATTGAGACCCAGAGTTCCTCTGCTCAGAAATTCCTAGATTCATAGGTAGATGATACTTGGCTTACAGATGTTAAAAGGAGTCAGGACCTTCCTCTCCATGTCCCCCCTGGCCCTCCCCACCCCTACCCTGTGCTAACACAGAGAGAAAGTCTTTCCCTAGAGCTGGCATCCTGAATTTGGACATCTAGCCTCCTAAACTGTGTGAGACTAAATTTTTGTTTGTTAAAACCATCCCTTTGTAGTTTTTGTTATAACAATACTAGAAAACTTAGACAGGCACCTTGAAAGAAAGACCTGATGATCCGCTTCCCCCATATATCTCATACTGAAATCCTATGGAGCAGAGTTCTACTCTAATACATGTAGGGTCATCAAGAATTGAGGTCAACTTTATGGCCCCTGATGTTGTTAATGGTGGTTTGGAAAGCCCCTTTCAGTACTGACAATCTGCAATCCTGTCACTCTGGGACTGTCATCCTCTCCTTCCTGAGCTCCTTTCTCCAAATCCAAGAGTCCCCAGTTTATCTAGTCTTGCCTATCCCACTGCCATGATTCACGTGCCTACCTGCCTCAGTATAAACTATAATCCATTTTGCTCCTGACCCATGCCACTCTTCTTCACTCAGCACTGCCACATTCCTTTTATTTTTTTAGAAATGTCAAAACTATTTGTGCAGTAATGAAAAAAATGATGGCTAACTTATACCCCATTCTTTCTACACTTCATGTGTGTGAGTCCAGAGGGAGTTTTGGATAATAATCCCTCCTACCCCAAAATTGCTATGAGTCAGAACCAACTCAACAGCACTTAACAATAACAACAACAACCCCAGAAGACAAGGGACAGTTCACCTTGTCTTACCATGAACTTATTTCTTCTCTGAATCTTGTTTGTGTGAATCACTATAAGACTCTTCAAACCCATGCCTCTCCTCATCTTCTGCAGATCAAACTTTTCTGTCACCATGTTTCACCCTGCCCTATTCTGCTCCTTAACATTGTGTTCACTGTAACTCCTAGTCCATCAGCAACAAAACTTCCCAATTCGTAAATCTGAATTGTTTCTTCCTTTTCTGATCTTAACTAAAATTTGGCCATCCTCTGAAGACAGTGCTTGGCTGAAACTATCTCAGTAGTAGTGAATTATTCCTCCTAACCCTTTATACTATTGTGCATGAAAATGAAATAAAGGTCCTTCTCTTCTAGACTGTTCTCCCTTTTCTTCCCTTGAGATACACAGTTTTCAATCGCATGTCTTCAGATTGCACTACCCACTACTCCTTCTTCCTTCAGTTAACTTCTTATCCCTAAGTTATAACATTTATTTTTCAGTGACTTTGGCTCCTGACTCACTGTTTTTTCCATCTCTATTCCTGTTTTAATGTTTGGTGATTTCCATACATAAATATGAGTCTGTCAATGTCTGATCTTCTAGCTTCTTGAATTCTGTTTCGCCAATGAATTTATTTTCTATTCCACCTTACCACTTAATCCCCTGATCATACATACAGCACAATAAATTCATGATTTTTATACCATGTGCTGCACTTAATTTTGTAGGATTTAGGGCAGTATATGATAGTCTGGAAGCAGTTGATTTTCTCTTTTAAGTAATATACAAGGTTGCTATAAGTCGGAATTGGCTCACTGTCACTGAACAACAACATACATGTTTTGACATCTGTACTCACTGATGGGAAATTCTTAAAACATATTTTTAGACAATGATAGAGTTTTAAAATACCTTTTGGATACACATTGGGAAGCAAGCATACATTGTAGCAATGAGTGCAGTACGATAATCACACATTCAGGTTCTTGATGTCTTAGAAAATATTACTGAAGATACAAAAAGGAGAAAACAAAGGAGACATTGAAAACATCACTAACAAAATGCAAACAGAATATGTAGATTTTTATTGGTTATGTGAAATAATATACTGCAGCGGTTTCTTCTGATGAGTCACACGCTCCAAGATTCAGAAGTAAATTTAGAAATATGTGCAGATTTCTACCAGTAATAAACAGGGTATTTATGTAATTTAAGAGAAGATTTTGAAAAAATGGAAAACAAAACAAAACATATATTTCTAAATACTCATTATCAAGCAGTTCACCATTGCAGAAACATTAAAAAGAAGTGCTACAGATGTATTGAGTGCCAGAGATCAATATTGTATAACCACATACTATACCATCATTAATACACTTGAATCTTACATGAAAAGCATGAAGTTCTTTGAAATAGATTTTCCTTCTTAAACAATGTGACGATGAAGAATGCATCAAGACATCCAAGACATTAGTGCAGGCTTATCCTGATGACTTAAATATAAGTTATGAAGGAGAGGTATAGCCATTTCATTCTCACAGGAAAACTAAATTTACAGATTGAGGAAAGACAAATTTTACTCATGTAAGCTTCTGGAATTCCATAGACCATAAATTTCAATGTGTATTTCACAATGTTGAAACTGGCTTATGTGTTTTCCTTACTTTAATGATCACAAGCTGCACAGCACAGTGCTCATTTTCAGCCCTAAAGAGGCTCAGGTGCCTTCAGTATACACCAATGATTCCAGGAAGACTGAATTCATCATCTTTATTATGCTTGGAAGTTGATATTGTTTCGTGGTTTAATTGTGGTGAAATTACTGAATTTGTAAGACCAAAGAATAGAAAGATATGTCCTTAATTATAACACTTTTGAGATAAAAGCTCTATCTAAAGATAAAAGATAGTAATTTGTTTTAATATTTGTGTTATGATCATTATTCTTACAGCATTTTTTCATTTGTTCACTTATAATGATAGCATTTATGACGTATCCCAAACCCCAAACCAACCCTGCTGCCAAAGAGTAGATTCGGATTCATAGTAATCCAACAGAACAGAGTAGAACTGCTCCACAGGGTTTCTGAGGCTGTATATCT
The DNA here is from genome assembly GCF_000296735.1 of Chrysochloris asiatica. Taxonomy (NCBI): domain Eukaryota; kingdom Metazoa; phylum Chordata; class Mammalia; order Afrosoricida; family Chrysochloridae; genus Chrysochloris; species Chrysochloris asiatica. The sequence continues at coordinate 1,474,260 of NW_006408553.1, read as the reverse complement.
ACAAAAGCCCATTGCCTCATCTTTCTCCTGTGCAACAGCTGGTGGGCTCAGACTTTTGGATAGCAGTCTAACACATAGCCCACTATACTACTATGCTCACTGCACTATTATTTATAAAACATGAAAACAACCTATCAACAGATGCATAGATAAACAAAATGTGATGCTTGGATATGATGAACTAAAATTCAGCCATAATAGAAATGAAGTTATGGTACACACTATGTTGTTGTTGTTAGGTGCCATTATGTGGGTACCGACTCATAGTGACCTTATGCACAGCAGAACGAAACACTGCCCGATCCTGGGCCAACCGTGTCCCAAAGATTTTGGTATGTTGTGTTTTCATTCTCATTGATTTCGAGAAATTTTTCAAATTCACGTTTGATTTCTTCTACTACCCAGTCACTTTTCAGCAGGGT
>NW_006408553.1:1464715-1471203 GCF_000296735.1 Chrysochloris asiatica | reverse complement strand
GGGCAGGTTGGGTCTCAGGGGCACTGGGCCTTGGCGATCGGGCTACACGGCGGGTTGGGCCTCAGGGGCCCTGGACCTCAGTGACCTGGCTACGCGGTGGGTTGGGCCTTGGGGGCCCTGGACCTCGGCGACGCCTAGAATGTGGACCACCTGGGCCGCAAGGCAGGTAGGCGATTTGGGCCTTGGTTGGGCCTGGGTCTTTGTGACCAGTCTGTGGGTGGGTTGGGCCTCAGGGCAGGCCTTGGCCTCAGTGGGAGTATCTGGGCCTTGGGAGGGCCTTGGCCTCAGTGGGTGGGCCGGTGCCTTTGGGCGTTCCTGAGCCTCGGCAGCTTGGCAGAGGGCTGGTCTGGGTTGGGGCAGTAGAGGGCTGGGGGTAATGGCTGCAGGGAGGTAGTGTCTGTATTTGATGATATAAAAAATGCCTCTCTCAGTCTCTCTGTACCGTGGGTACCCTGAATTTCCTGATATCTGCACTGATATCTCTCTCTATTTGTTCGGCTTTGTTACTTTATGTTTCCTTTTGTCTGGAAATTCATCCTTCTAAGTGGGTTGCTCTAGCCCTGAATTCCAAGGTCTGCAGGGGCAGAGGCACTCGCTGGCACGGGTGTGGAAGCGGGAGCCACGTGCAGGCAGGCAAAAGCTCAACAATTTGGTCTTTTAAAAAAATGAGTTCAGAATGTTGAAATATAAGATCTTATGTTTGTTCAAAGGTTGTCTGTCTGCTAGACAGAGTTTTCCTATGTGTGATTCTGCCCCTTTTCCCCAAGACTACCCTACCTGAGCTGCCTGGTCAGGGAAGCGTTGGAAGTCCTCTCTAGTCATTTGATTTCTTGACTGGTGTTTCCATGAGTGTTGATAGTTGATCCAAGAAGAAGGAAGTCCTTTACAATATCAATCTTTTCTTTGATAAGAATGTTGTTTATTGGTCCAGTTGTGAGCATTTTTGTTTTCTTTAATTGAGATGCAATCCATACTGAAGGCTGTGCTCTTTGATCTTCATCAGTAAATGTTTTAAGTCCTCTTCACTTTTAGCAAGCAAGTTTGTATCATCTGCATATCACAGTTTGTTAATGAGTCTTCCTCCAATCCTGATGTCACATTTTTCTTCATAGAACCCAGCTTCTTGGATGATTTGCTCAGCATACAGGTTGAATAAGTATGGTGAAAGAATACAATGTTGTCACACACCTTTCTAAATTTTTAAATCATTCACTGTTCCCATGTTCTGTTCGAACAACTGTTTCTTGGTCCAGGCACAGATTCCTCATGAGCACAATTCAGTGTTCCATAATACCCATACTTTGCAATGTTGTCCATGGTTATCATGATCCACATAATCAGAAGCCTTTGCATAGCCAATAAAGCATAGGTAAACATCTTTCTGATATTCTCTGCTTTCAACCTAGATCCATCAGACATCAGCAATGATATCATACATACTATATATAATTCATACATGCTATAACATGGATGGATTTTATAAAAATTATGTTAAGTGAACAAATCAGATCTAAAAAGTTGAATTGCATATAATCCCACTTCTGTGGAGTATTTTAATAGGTTAATGCATAAAGATAAGTTTATGGGCATTTCAAGGGTCTGGGGAGAGGGGAAATGTGGTGTTATTACTTATGGGGTTCTGGGTTTTATTTAGAATGATGGAAAACCTTTGGAAATGGATAGTGGTGATAGCTACCTAATCTGGTGAATACCTGAGAAGGCTTCAAAAAGTATGTGGAAAAATTACATCATCTTTTAATTCCATTTTCCCATGAACTTTTGAAGCTCCCTCTTAGTTAATGTCACTGAGTGTAAAAATAATTTAGATAGCAAAAATAAACTGGCATTTAACAACAATAGCAATGATATTTCTGGGAGCTTGATGGCTCTGTAGGATAAACACTGGACTGTCAACCACAAGGTCTATGGTTTGAGCCCACTAGCTGCTCTTTGGGGGAAAGATGAGGCTTTCTGCTCCTGCAAAAATTTACAGCCTCAGAAATCCTATACGGGGTAGTTATGAGTTGGAATCCACATGGCCACACCTAGCAACAACATGAAATTTCTGGGTCATCATTTCCTCTCTCAAGACTTAGAGAGTGTTGTTGTTAAGTGCTGTCAAATTGATTCAGATGCCTAGTGATCCTGTATAGGGTTTCTGAGGATCAGCTGGTGATGTCTGAATCCCCAGCCTTATGGTTCAAATGGACCTTGTAGTTCAGTGCTTATTCTACAATACCACACCAGAAGTCCCAGAGTTAGAAATATTATTGACTTATTTTCTTGTGAAAGATGAGAAGAACCTAGATTTTCCTCTCTGGAGGAAACTTATGTTTTCTTCCTATATGCTAAATAATTCTATATCCTTTAACATTCAACAATTTAACTAGTCTATCTTTTGGTTTCAGTCATTCTGTATCAGATTTTCCTAGGAAGACATGTGCTTTTATAATTTACACATTTTATATTCTTTCTTCATTTCAGGAAAGTTAGCTTCAAAATATCTTTGAATAAAATTTGTATTTATATTTTTGCGTTCTCTCTGAAAATGCTTTTAGTTCATATGTCGGATCATTTTTGTCTGTTCTTGGTGTCTATTAATTCATATGTAATCATTTTATCTCTTTCTTTGCTCCTTTTTGCATTCATGCAAGGCTTTCTTTCCTGTTTAATTAAAATTTCAGCTATGTCTATTCTGGTTTGGGCTGTTCTAATGATTAGTTCTGCAATGATATTGTTTTGGTCCTCAGTCCCCTTAGTTCTGCAATCACACTTTTAATCTCTTTCTGTTTTTTTAGCATATTGCTTTTTAAGCTATTTTTTAAAAATAGAATTTATAGTCTTATCAAGTTGTTCTATATTGCAAAGTACATGCAGGGAATCTTCTGTTCCCTGGATTATGTTTTCTGCCAAGTTATTTTTGTTTCTTTTGTAGTTATTCTTTCTTTCATAGTTTTTTTGTGAGATGTTTGTATTGTCACCATAACATTTTCAAGCAACTCTGACTTCTATGGTCCAGTGTGGGTAAACTGTTTTTCACATCTTTCTGATTTTATGGAGATAGTTTTGTCTTCCTCTTTAAGCCAAATTGAGAGGAATAATGTTCTTAAAATTTTTAGTACCCTGATGATTTATAGTCAATAAATACATTAAATTGGAAGTATAGAAACATTTGTAATCTGGGTTCTTTTCTTTAGTCTCAGATTTAATATAATACTCTGTTGTTATTGTTGTTGTTGTCAAGTGCCGTTGAGTCAATTTTGACCCATAGTGGCCCTGTATAGGGCTTCCAAGGAGCAGCTGGTGAGTTTGAACTGCCGATCTTGAAGTTCAAATGGCTTTGAAGTCTGGTGCATTAACCCACAGAGCCACACCAGGACCACTATATCCACTTAGGGTGTATCCTACTCTCATAAATTGGGAGATAGGCTTATATAAAATAATCCTTTTAGTTTAGACTGGACTCTGAAAGAAGGGGAATCCAACTAGTCTTTCTACCTCTGCTGGGTTGATAGGTAAGATCTTGGTTAGGATCAACCTGCCCTTTTTTTTTTCTCATGTAGTTATGATATAAGTACTATATCACAGGGTTTTATGGGTCACAAATACAATGCTACATACATGAGATGTCATCATGCCATAGCTGTTGTTGTTGTTAGGTGCCTTCAAGTTGATTCTGAATTGTATAAACCTCAAGCACAACAGAATAAAACACTATCTAGTCCTGTACCATTTTCACAATTGTTATGTTGGAGTCCATTGTTGCAGCTACTGCATCAATTCATCTCTTTAAGGGTGTCCTTTTCCTGGGAGTGGTCCCTTCTGAAAATATGCCTAAAATATGGAACTGGTTTCATGAGAGTTTCCAGACTAAGACAAATTAGGAAGAAGAAAAAGACAATTGCTTATTAAAATATAGCCTCTGGAAACCTTATGAATAGCAATGGAACATTATCTGATATAATACCAGAAGATGAACACCTCAGGTTGGAAGATGTTCAAAGTATGGCTTGGAAAATATGCCTCCTCAGAGTAGAATGAACCTTAATAATGTAGGTGAAGAAAAGTTTCTATTTGCTGATGGCACACAACTCAAAATGAGAAGAAATTGCTTCAAACATCCATTAATAATTAGAATGTAGAATGTAAGAAATATGAATCTAGGCAAATTGGAAGTTGTCAAAAATAAAGTGGAATGCATAAAGATCAATATCCTAGGCATTAGTGAACTGAAATGGACTCTCATTGAAAGATCAGTGTCATAACTTCAAGCATTACAGCAACATATCAGCTGTCAGTATGACAAACTGACAGACAAATGGTGGCATGCCATCATAGGTTCTCCAAAGGTGATAGATGTAATTATTACATTTAAATGGTAATAATTATGGTATCTATACTTGAGAATATTTATTTACCTTTCCCTTGGCCTTCTTACTCTTTATTTTTACATTTTTCCAAATTAGGCTATATCCCTGAGGCTTTGATAACTTGTTACCTATGATTCACTTCATCTGTTGGGTATATGTGGGTTTAGAAGTGTAGTTAGGATTTGTGGCCAGACATGTTGAAGTATTCTTGTTCTTCTTAGAAACCATTCTCCAAAGTTTATGACATGAGATCATGTTCCATTTACTTGTGGTTGTCGATGGCGATAATGTTGTTGATGCTAATTCCAATAGGTAATGGGGGAAAGACATTTTTTGATCTTCCTTTATTCATCATCTTTAACTGGAAGTGCAAATGGGATTACCACTCGTCTGTTATTTTGTTGGCTGTGGTAGCTTGTGTGTTGCTGCGATTCTGGAAGCTATGCCATCTGTATTTTAAATTCCAGCAGGGTCAGCCATGATAGACAATTTTCAAATGAGCTTTCAGACAAAGACAAACTAGGAAGAAGGAGAAATGAACTATTTCCTAATATTTAGTTACTGAAAACCTTATGAATAACAGGGGAACACTGTCAGCACCAGATTATTGAATACTGAAACATGATGAAGAGAACCAGAATATTGTCAAATATAGTGCCAGATGATGAGCCCTTAGGGTTGGAAGCACTCAAAATGCAACTGGGAAGAGTTGCATCCTCAAAATAGAGTTCACCATGATGATGCAAATGGATTAAAGTCCTTGGAGCCTTCATTTACACATGGGACACAACTCAAAATGAAGAGAAACAGCTGTAAAAAAAATCCATCAATAATTGGAACATGGAATGTAGGAACTATAAATCTAGGAAATTTGGAAAATGTAAAAAATGAAATGGAACGTATAAACATCAATATCATAGGTATTTATGAGTTGAAATGGACTGGTATTGGCCATTTTGAATCTGACAATCACATGGTTTACAATGTTGGGAATGACAAACTGAAGAAGAATGGCATCACATTCATCATCAAAAGGAACATATCAAGAGATGTCATGAGGTACACTGCTGTCTGTGATAGGATGATATCCATCTACCTACAAGCAAGACCAGTTAATACCACTATTATTCAATTTTATGCACTAACCACTAGAGCCAGTAATGATGAAATTGAAAAATTCTACAAACTTTTTCAGTCTTAAATTGATCAAACATGCAATCAAAATGTGTTGATCATTACTAGCAATTGGAATGCAAATGTTGGAAACAAAGAGGAAGGATCAGTAGTTGGAAAATATGGCCTTGGTGATAGAAACAATGTTGAGGATTGCATGATAGAATTTTGCAAGGCCAATAAATTCTTCATTGCAAATACCTTTTTAAGCAGCATAAAAGACGACTATACACATGAACCTCACCAGAAGAAATACACAGAAATCAAACTGACTACATCTGTGGAAAGAGATGGTGGAAAAACTCCAGATCATCAGCCAAAACAAAGCCAGGGAAGACTGTGGAACAGACCACCAATTGCTCATATGCAAATTCAGTCTGCAACTGAAGAACATTAAGGCAAGTCCATGAGAGCTAAAATGTGACATTGAATATATCCCACCTAAATTTAGAAACCATTTCAAGAACAGATTTGATGCATTACACGAGAAAGACCAATGACCAGAAGAGTTGTGGGATGACATCAGGAACATCATACAGGAAGAAATCAAAAGGCCATTGAGAAGGCAAGAGAGAAAGAAAAGACCAAAATGGATGTCAGAAGAGACTCTGAAACTTGCTCTGCAGGGTAGAGATGCTAAAGCAAATGGAAGAAATGAAGAGATACAAGAGCTGAACAGAAAATTTCAAAGGTCAGCTTTGAAATTTTACGGTATTGAAGGATTCTATGGCAAAATACTGAGTGATGAAGAAAGCATCAAGAGAGGATGGAAGGAATACACAGAGTCACTGTACCAAAGAGAGGTAGTCGATGTTCAACCAATTCGAGAGGTAGCATATGATAAAGAGCCAATGATACTGAAGGAAGAAATCCAAGGTGCATTGAAGGAATTGGCAAAGGATTGATGGAATAAAAGTTGAAATCTTTCAAGAAAGTGAGGTGGCA
>NW_006408553.1:1461632-1463658 GCF_000296735.1 Chrysochloris asiatica | reverse complement strand
GAAGAAGTGCAGCCACAGTGCTCCTTGGAATCCAAGATGGCCAAGCTTCATCTCTCATACTTTGTACATATTTTCAGGAGGGACCAGTCGCTGGAAAAAGATATAATGTTTGGTAAGTTCAGAGTAAAAGAGGAAAACCCCCAGAGAGATGTATTGACTAAGTGGCAGTATCAAAGGGCTCAAGCAGGGCAACAATAGTGATGTTGGCCTAGGATTGGGCAGTGTTTTGTTCTGCTGTGCATAAGGTCACTATGAATCAGTACTGACTTGATGATACCTAACAACAATAAATATTGCAAGAGAACTTCCAGTGTTTTAAGCCGATTTCAGAGGAGGACGTGGAATGAGAGATACCATTGCTGATGTCAGATACATTTTGGCCGAAAGCAGAGAATACCAGAATGGTGTTAATCTGTGCTTATTGAATACACAAAGTCTTTTGATTGTGTGGATTATGACAAGCTATAGACAACATTGTGAGGTATGACTATTCCAGAGCTCTTAATTGTACTCATGAGGAGCCTATACACAGACCAAGAGGCAGTTGTTTGAACAAAACACAGGGATACTGGGTGGTTTAAAATTAGGAATGGTGTGTCCCAGGGTTGTATTATTTTACCATACTTATTCAATCTGTATGCTGAACAAATAATCCAAGAAGCTGGGTTATATGGAGAAAAACAGGGCATCAGGATTGGAGGACAGCTCATTAACAACCTGCAATATGCAGATGATACAATGTTGTTTGCTGAAAGCCAAGAGGACTTAAAATGCTTATTGGTGAAGATCAAAGACCACAGCCTTGGATATGAGCTGTACCTCAATGTAAAGTAAACAAAAATCCTCACTGAGGGACCATTAAATAACATCCATATAAGTATATAAAAGATTGAAGTTATCAATGATTTCATTTTACTTGGATCAACCATCAACACTCATGGAAGTAGCAGTCAAAAAAATCAAACGACGTATTGCATTGAGAAAATTTGCTGTATAGGACCTCTTTAAAGTGTTGTTGAAGAGCAAAGATGTCAATTTGGGGACTAAGGTGCACCTAACCCAAGCCATGGTATTTTCAGTAACCTCATATGCACGTGAAAGTTGGACAGTGAATAAGTAAGCCTGTAGAAAAATTGATGAATTTGAATTATGGTGTTGGAGACAAATATTCAAAGTTCCATGGATTACCAAAAGAACAAATAGATCTGTGTTGGAAGAAGTACACTCAGAGTGCTCCTTGGAAGCCAGGATGGCCAGACTTCATCTTTGAGGAAGACCATCAATGAGATGGATTGGCACAGTGGCAGCATTGGTGAGCTCAAATATAGCAACAATTGTGAGGTTGGCTCAGTATGGGGCAGTGATTCATTCTGTCTGCATAAGGTCACTATAAGTCAGTATTGACTTGATGGCACATAGCAACAACAACAAGTGGGATTTGTGAAGGCAAACTCTGCAGCAGAAAGACATGAATGAGGAAAGTGTCTGTTGTTATTAACTGCTGTTGAGTCAGTTCTGATTCATAGCAACCCTAAGTAGAGTTTCAGAGCAGTGTTTTGTGGGTGTAAACTACTGACATTGTTGTTAGCAGTTGCTTATTCTACAACACCACACCAGGGCTCCAAGGGAAGGAGGTGGTAAAAGATACTCACTGATTAGCAATAAAGACATCTACCTAAGTATATTAGTGGATGATGCACTAAGGCAGAGGGAATAGCTGGTGAGAGAATTTTAGAGGTTAGAAGAAAATTTTGAGATTAGAGATTGAGGTAAAACTAAAATCTGGGCACTTAGTCTTCTACAATGCAGTCCATGAGCTCACCTATTTACCTGTGGTCTTTCCTGAAGTGAACCTATAGGTTACCACAGCCAAATGCCCAAATGTTCTGACCTCGGTGACAAGCATCTCTTGCTATTTCGTATTTTTTGGTTAAACAGAGGCCACAGGACAAGTAGACACAGGAAGAATATACCAAAGTTCACTGTTGTTTTTTAATTTGTGGTTTACTTTTGCTAGAGATAGACA
>NW_006408553.1:1459557-1460920 GCF_000296735.1 Chrysochloris asiatica | reverse complement strand
CATTGTTTCGTTCTGCTGTGCATGGAGTCGCCATGAGTCGGTTCCGACTAGATGGCACCTAACAACAACAACAACAACAACAGAGATAGACAGACTGAAAGACTCATAGTGACCCTGCACAGGGTTTCTGAGGCTGCAAATCTTTACAGGAGCAGAAAGTCTCATCTTTCTCCAGTGGAACAGCTGGTAATTTTGAACTATTGACCTTGAAGTTAGCAGCCCGATTCATAACGTATTGACTTAATTCACTGAGTCCAGCTAAAATTGTTCCTAAATTGAGAGCTCCCAAAGTCATTGACCATCTGTGTGTATTCAGAGCCAAGTTGAAGCCTGGTGCATAGTAGATGTTCAGGAGAAGAACCTTAGTGAGTTAAGAAAACACAGATCCATTTGACAGCATTCCAGAAGTTGGATAATATTCCTCGATCTCCTCTTTCCCTCTCACACTATCACCCTCTCTAATTTAGCACCAACTTTCCCCCGAAGGAGTTTGAATCTGCCAGTGGAGTGAGGAATCATCCAGCAGGTGGGTTATTTTAAATCTTTAATAGACATATTACCTTATATTATGGCTTCATCATCCACCCCTCAGCGTGAGCACAAAGAGAACATCCATCACAATTAGTGTAACATCCTGAACACATAAAAAAGATGAAAATGTGCAGCTAAGTTGGGTGTAAGGGAGCCCAACCTCTCTCAATGGCTTTTTATCAGACTGCAGGCACATGGCCAGGCCTGGATGCTGTTCTCTCGGGGCTAAACTGGGGATTAGGGCATATTCAGCCTCCAGAGCTGCTTCTGCCCATCCTCCATAAAAGCACAGCCTCTGGCACTGAGCTGAGCTACAGCTGTCAGTTACAAGGCTCTGCTCTTCCCTCAATTACTGTCCTGGCTGAGGTCATTGGGCAAAATTGGGGTCCTTCAGCCCAGTGCAATCAGAAATGGACATTTTATGTACTGAGACAAACACCATATTGTTGATGTTTTTAAATGCTCTTGAATCAGTTCTGTTTTATAGCAACCCTGCACAGAGTTTCTGAGACTTTAAATGTTTGCAGGAGCAGAATGCCTTATCTTTCTTTCATGGAGTAGCTAATGGGCTCAAATCACTGACCTTGTGCTTTGCAGCCCAGTGATTAGCATACAGAACCACCATGCTCCCCAGATACCCTTTCATATTAGATCTAGCTTGTGTAAACCCTGTGAAAACTAAGAGAAAAAAACAACTTCATCTTCAAGTTGATTTCAACTTATTGCAACCCTATTGAACAGAGGAAAAATACCCAGTAGGGTTTCTAAGGCTATAGTCTTCTTTTTTTTTCTTTTTTGGTGGTCTTTTCCTTTATTTCATCTTAAAACTCTT
>NW_006408553.1:1454656-1458932 GCF_000296735.1 Chrysochloris asiatica | reverse complement strand
GCTCTTGAAAACTTTTAAGACAGTCACTTCATGTCTTTATTGCCCCCTCATTTTAGGTAGCCAGTGTCTAAGTTACCCATCCTTATCAACTCTTTGCACAGAGGGGATAGGTTTGATCCTTGATATGAATACTCCTTCCCTCTCCATTGGTGTTTTGAACTACTACATCCATAAGTATGTTGTTGTTGTTGTTAAGTACCATGGAATCTGTTCCAACTCATAGTGACCCTGCACAGGGTTTCCGAGGCTGTAAAATCTTTATGGGAGCAGAACGTCTCATCTTTCTCCCATGGAACTTCTGGTAGTTTTGAACTGCTGACCTTGCGGTTCACAGCCCGATTTGTAACCACCATGCTACCAGAGCTCCTTCCATAAGTATGTTGTTGTTATATGCCGTGGAGTCGATTCCAACTCATAGAGACCCTGTACAGGGTTTCTGAGGCTATAAATCTTTACAGGAGCAGAATGCCTCATCTTTCTCCCACAGATCAGCTGGTAGTTTCGAGCTGCTGACCTTGCGATTCACAGCCTGATTCGTAACCACTATGCTACCAGAGCTCCTTCCATAAGTATAGGTCAAGTTAACCAAATTGTAGCAATTTACACTTGTTTCCTTTATCAAATTTCTTTACCTCCTCTAGTTGAGTTCTGATCATCAAGCCATTGAAGCTAGGTCAAATGGGTACTATCTGAAAGTTTGGGGGTTCTTCTGAATCTCCCCTCACTTCATATCAGCTGGATGCTTCATTCTCAGCTCTAGCTCTCCTTGGCTAGGTCCTTGTCCATGAGTTTAGGAGTCCTCAGGTCTCACCACGTTTTGGATCAACCAGTCCTTTTTCTTCTCTCTCTCATCTCCAGGTTGATGGGAGTCTATGGAATGAGGTTGAATTTAGCTCATATCATCATGGAGGGGGATTTGTCCTGAAGAGACTTGCTTGCTTGTCTTGATGGCTCTCTGGTGAACAACTTGCTTGTTCTTGTAGTAGCCAATCAGATGGTCATTTTTGTTTTCAATTTTTCCTACTGGTCTTTCTTTCAAGAAGTATGTTCTTTTCTTCTAGTCACTCCAGGCTGGTCTGCTTGTCATTTTAAGTGGGAATGTCCCACCTCAGAAGGTTCTAGATGGGGCTCAGGTTTCCACCTAAAGTTCTATATACTACAAAGGCTCCTCAGGCAGCCTATTTTATTGGGCAAGTTCTAGAACCCCTTTTAGGTATTATAATCAATTATAGGCTGCAGATGATCTTACAGGTTTTCTGTAATCATGTTTCCCAATATTCCTTTCCATCCCCCCCCGCCCCAAAGTGACTATTTTACAATATCAGGTAAGGGAAACCAACATTCATAAGACAGTCAAGCATCTTAACATTATTTCCCCTCTTCTACCCATTCATGCCACTCTTCCTCTCATGGAATGGTTGCTTAAATCTAACCACTGACTTTAAAGCCAAGTGCTTTAGATATTGCACAGCTAGGGATCTTTGAAAATGTGAAGTGGATATTATTATTCCTTTTTCTCCATAGAAGGAAAATGAGCCTCAACACATTTCTGTGACTTGCCCAATGTTGTTATGTGCCTTTGAGTCAGTTCTGACTCATCTAGACCCTATGCACAACAGATAAAAGTATGTCCAGTCCTATGACATTCTCACAATTGTTGTTATATTTGAGCCTATTGTTACTGCCATTGTGTTAATTCATGTTGTTGGGGATCTTCCCTTTCTCTCTGAATTCTCCACTTTTCCAAATGTAATTGTCTTTTCTGGGGACTTGGAGGACCAGTCCTCCTGATGATACCAAAGACAAAGTCTCCCCATTCTTGCTTCCAAGAAAGATTCCAGCTGTACTTCTTCTAAGACAGATTTTTTGTTCTCTGACAATATATTCACCAACACCATAATCAAATGCATCAATTCTTCTATAGTCTCCCTTATTCGTTGTCTAAATTTCACATGCATATGAGGCAATTGAAAATAACAGTACTTGGGTCAGGTGCACCATAACCTTCAAACTGGTATCTTTCCTCTTGAATAATTTTTAAAGAGTTCTTATGTAGCAGGTTTGACTAATGCAATAAGCCTTTTGATTTCTTGACTGCTGCTTCCATGACCATTAGTTGTGAACCCAAGCCATTTGAAATCTTTGACAATCTTTTCTCCATTTATCATTATCCAGTTGGGAAGATTTTCATTTTCTTTACATTGAGGTGCAAATCATATTGAAGGCTATAGTTGTTGATCTCCATCCATCAGTATTTTAAGTCATTTTCACTTCCAGCAAGCAAGGCTGTGTTATCTGCATATCACAGGTTATTAAAGAACATTCCTCCAATCCTGATGCCACATTCTTTATATAATTGAGCTTCTTGATTATAGATCAGCATAAAAATTGAATAAATATAGTGTAAGGATCCAACCCTAATACATACCTTTCCTGATTTTTAAACCATTCAATATCCCCTTGTTGTATTCTAATCTTTGCCTGTTAATCTATGTATAAATTCCTTGTGAGCACAATTAAGGGTTCTGAAATATGCATTCTTTGCAATACTATCCAGAGTTTGCTATGATCCACACAGTCTAATGCCTTTGTATTGCCAATAAAGTACAATTAAAAAGTCCTCTGGTATTAATTCCCAATGTTATACAGCAAATAGTGGAGTCATGAGGGTTGATACCCACCTCCCATGGCCCTCCTCCTGTACCAGCTCATGCAGAATCCTTAGTAATACTTATTGTCAATGTTACTCATAGAATAATATGTGATGATATAGTTGTATATTGCTTGACTATAGTATTCATTAAATTCCATGAAAACTAACCAATTGTTTTGCAAAATATTTCTACATTGAGTTATAACATTATTACTTACTACATTATTAGTAAATAAGCAGAAGCATTTTTTATTTCTTTCCTTTTTCTTTAATTGCTACTTCATTCTTTAAGAAAGTTAGTGATATCAGCTCACAAACACTAATTACCACAATATTATAGCTAAAACACCAGAACATTTTACAAAATCAGTGACTATAAAAACATCGGCAGCAACAAAAATAACAGTGCTTGTAGTGCTTGCAGATGAAACCATGTGATTCGAAGTGTGATTGTAATTGGGAAATAATGACAACTCTAACCAGAACATTTTGAAAGGTTTACAAAGTAAATTGGCATAAAGTTTTAGCCATCAATGTAGGTACGTTGATGCATGTATGCTGATCTTTGTTGGAGGACAATATTAAAAGTGCCATGGACCGTCAAAAGACCAAACCATTATGTGTTGGAAGAAGTACAGCTAGAATATTCCTTAGAAGCCAGGATGGCCAGACTTCATTTCACATACTTCAGACATATTATCAGGAGGTACTAGTCCATGGAGAAGGGCAAAGTGAAGGGTCAGTGAAAAAGAGGATGACCTCCAATGAGATGGATTGGCACAGTGGCAGCAGTAACGAACACAAGTGTAGTTATGTCTGTGAGATTGGTGCTGGACTGGACAGTGTTTTGTTTGCATAAGGTTGTTAGAAGTCGGTACTGACTAGGCAGCACCTAACAACAATGCTGGGCTTATGAAAAATGTTTTTATAACTAATTGCAGATATATGTTTAGAAAAATTAGTAAATTGCAAAACACTGCACACAATGTTTATAGACAGTCATTTTGGTGTTACCGTCTCTGACAGTGTCATCTGGTACAATTTGTAGCCCCCAGTGATTCCACTAACAGAAAATAAGAAGTGATTCACACTGAGATCAATCTGTTTTCTGTTTTCAATGGCTAGTTTCTTAAAATATAGTCACTTAATGTGACAAGTCAGTGTACAGGAGACTCCACTCCAAACTTGGTGGCAAGAGTAACATAAGTCACCCAGATGGGGAAACCTGGTGTATCACTTTTTCCTCCCCACTTCTTTACCCTTTATCTCCATGTAGTCCTTGAGAGAACAAACAATTAATGTGCTTGGCTGCCAACTAAAAGGTTCCAGTTTGCCCAGAGAAATGTTGGAGAAGCCTAGTGATCTACTTTAGAAAAGGCAGTCAGGGGAAAGCCTTAGGAGCACAATTCTACTCTGGCACACATGGGGTCACCATGAGTCAGGGTCAACTACAACACAACTGCTTCTTTTTTTTTTTCTCAATTAAAAATAAATCCTTATTGTTGTTGTTGTTAAGTGCCATTGAGTCAGTTCTGACCCATATAATCCTATAACCCTGTATAGTTTTATCAAGGAGCGGCTAGTGGGTTTGAACCACTGGCCTTGCTGTTCCAACTGACCTTA
>NW_006408553.1:1448087-1452481 GCF_000296735.1 Chrysochloris asiatica | reverse complement strand
AACAACAACAACAACATGAGTCAGAACGGCACCTAACAACAAAATAGTGGAGTTAATTTTACATTATTTCTTAGTAGACTATCTATATCAGTATGTACAACACCTTGGTCTCATTTATTTTCCCCAGTCAGTCCTTCATCCTTATTCCCAGTCATCTGCCTAGATACTTGAATGTGGTAGATATGTGTTCTTGTTAATATTTTGTATGCATGTGCCTTTGAGTTTCACAAATGATATTTTGTTACAAATCTCATTTTGCTCCTTATTATTTCCCTTACCATTAGACTGTTAGATATACCCACATTTGCTATGCATGTAGTTAGTTCATTGCTTTGAACTCCTATGTATTGCAAAGATATGCAACGCACATTGTATTCATCCCCATTCCTAGAGACGGAGTACTGGTGTGGTGCTGTGGGTTAATACACTGGACTGCAAGGTTGGTTTGGACCACAAGGTTGGTGGTTCACATTCACCATCGCTCCTTAGAAACTCTATACAGGGTCACTATGGGTCAGAACTGACTTAACAGCACTTAACAACAATAGCAACACTCCTAGAAACTGACAGTTTCAATTGTCTTCAATTCTTGGCTACTATGGAGTACTGGTGTGGCGCTGTGGGTTAATGTGCCAGACTGAAAAACCATTTGAACTGCAAGGTTAGTGGTTAAAGCTCTCCGGCTACTCCTTAGAAATCCTATACAGGGTCGCTATGGGTTGAAATCAAATCGATGGCACTTAACAACAACAATAACAACCATAGATAAAACAACTCAACAAAACTGGCATCCTTCTCTCTTCAGTTCTGCAACAAACTTTACCTGGCCATTCCATTCTTTTCCTCCCTGTAGTAATCTGACTTGTTTAGGACCTCAGCGCTCCTTGTCTGGATCATCACAAAAGTCTGCTGGTCACAATCTCTCACCTCTTCTGATACTAAATTCAACATATCCTTTAAGGCTCAGTGTAACCAATTAGCCCATGTCTATATGCCCTCCACTCAGCTCCTCCATCATGTGTTTCCTCTTCTAGTCATAATCCAAGATGATAGATATTTAACTATTTCAAATTTTCTGCCTACTGGGGTTTTGTCCTTCTCAGCTATAGAAAGGAGGAGTTGTAGCCACCACAGAACCTAGTACTGTGATCGTTAGAGGATATGGCTTTGCAGTCATGCCCACTTAGGTCTAAATTTGTGGGTTGTCAAGTGTCCTCCCCTCATCTGCCAGGCAAGAAACCTCTCTTGCAGGACCTGGTTTAGCAGCAAATTGATGGAGGATTATCACCTACAGAAGGATTATCACAGGGTCAGGGAGGATTGGTGAGAATGGGTGAGAAAGCAATATGGGAGATTTCTCAAGTTCTTGGTTTGGCTGAGCATGAAATATGATACAGACTCTTATCAGGTATCAATTGTCATCAATCAATTCCAATGCCACAAGCATATTGTGGTCCTTACATCATTATTCAAGCTTGTATACCATTGTGTGAATATATATGTACAAGTGTGACTAAGTGTATGTGTGCATATGTGTGTGTGTGTGTGTGTGTGTGTGTGTGCACATGTGTGTGGTGGAGCAAGAAACAACAAAGAAGAGGATGAAGGACCTGAAGGAGGTGGACCACATCATCATTCTTTCTTCCGGCATTGTTAAGACAGAGGTGTGATGACAACCTCTCCCTAGAAGAGTACAAAACAAGGCTTAAGTATTGTTCGCCATTCAACTGACTTGTATTCATCTTCCCTGAGGTATCTTGAGGATGGAGGAGGAGCTGGAAGGATCTATGAAGTGGTCTTACCTTTAAGGAAATAAAAGTGTATCCATCAATATGAAGTGTATCCATCAATACCCCTTCCTATAATATCTCTTTCACCTTTGGAGCAGTCCCCTGAATCCCAAAGTTTCTTTATTCATTTATTCTCTCAGTTCACCTGAATAATTAATTGCCCCTTTTGTCTTCCTCAAGGACTTGCTGATTTGGAAGTTTCTTACTTATTCCAGAATTCATTTTCCTGCTCTTTCTTTAGTAATAAATAATAATATTTTAGCTGGATAGATTACCGCTCAGCTATACATATGTAGGACTCCTGGTGTGGCTCTGTAGGATAAGCATTAGAAAGCAAATCATTTGAACTATAAGGTCGTCAGTTCAAACTCACCAGAAGCTCCTCAGAAACCCTATGCAAGGTTGCTATGAGTTGGAAACAACAAAAACAACAATGCATACATACGTGGCCTAAGTAACAACATTTTGGTTAACAAATGAGAGGAAGTGGTATGTGTACCATCTGAGTTTGTGATTCTAAAGAGAAAGGGTAAGTCCTGGCTCCATTTTCTTGTCTTCCTTTAGCATGGGCTGGGAAGCAAAGTTGTTGGTGGGATTTGAAGCAACCATCTTAAACTAAAAAATGAAGCCCTGGGTTGAAGATGGCAGGGCAATAAAACAGAAGGATCCTGGATTACCAAGACTGTAGAGCTGCCAAGTCAGTCCTGGAATACTTATGTTTGGACTGCTAATGAAAGAGACTTTAGCGTCTGTCTTGTTCAAATCCCTATTTATTGTCCTTTGCTGCAGCAGGCAAACTTTTAGTATTCTAGTTAACCACAGTGGCCCAAGTGTAATTAGTTCTGGGGACAAGGTTACTAGCTACCACTGAATCAATTCTGACTCATAGCTAACCTGTATATGATTTCTGAAACTATAAATCTTTACAGGAACAGAAAGCTTCATCTTTCCCCCACTGTGTAGCTGGTGGATTTGAACTCCTGACCTTGAAGTTAGTCTAGTTCTTATTCTATAGTACTTACTACCAGGGCTCTTTGGGACAAGGCTAGTGGCTGCCAAATCTTATAGATGCCAAATTCATGAATTCAAAACCATTTTTGATGGTGAGTGACTTTGGATCTGTCAGAACATTTTAGGAAAATATAGGAGAGCTGAGCATTCTCTAAGCAATAACTAAAATCATCATTCTGTGCTAAGATTTTATGAATTGATTTATGTAAATATATAGATACATAAGAGAGGGCTTCAAATAATTTGTGGAAAAATAGAATGAAAAGATAGTGGAACATTTCCACAAACTTTGAAGTTCCCCTATATTTAAATCAACATAAATATCCAAAAATATATTGACATTGTGACTATACCTTATCTCATTTCACAGGATCTCAAAGTGACAGTGTTTTTAGGTAATTTTTTCCTGAGAGGTGGTAATTTTGCACCACCTTGGTTGAATGGAAACAGCTTGTGACCAGAAGCCAGAAAGCATGAATATAATTCGTGTTTTCCTCTAAATAATTGAATGATCTTTGCAAATAAAATAAAGCCATTACAGATAATACATCTGTAGTAACTCTTTCAGATATGACCTTCTGTGACTTTATGACTTGGAGTCTGAATGCCAAAGCCAGGATGTAAGTCTGAACCATTTATTCACTTTAAGCTCTGAAAAGTTGTTAGCTCCCTGAGTCTCAATAGTTTACATTGAAATGTGGATAACACCTTTACCAAGTCTATTTCCTACAGGTGTTATAAGAGCCTAATAGTAGGAGAGGTGAAAGAACTATGTACAATACAGCTGTACACAAATGCACATAACTTGTATTAATCTTGAATTTTCTTTCATCTTAATTTCTTCTTCTTTTCGTTTCTATCCGTGGGACAAGGATTGTATTTCTTCATATGTATGAGTTCTTTTCCACTGTCTCATACCTCTGCAAATTATTTGACTGCACATATACACACCTCCTTTTCTGTTTGCTAGCCAGGATTCTACACCTATCATGATGTTCAATCAAAAGAATAATAGAAAAAGACTTCACTCTAGAAGAGAAAGAGAAAGAAGGGAGCTATGTGGAATAAGGAGACTAATTTGACTGCATAATAAGGTGCTGTGAGAAGAGAGAGAGAAGAAAAGAGAGAGAAGAGAAGAGCGAAGTAAAGACAAAAACAACTTAGCTCGCACTTTGGAAAGAGCTCTGGGATTGGCTCATGAGTGTAAGGCTCATGAGTACCTGTGACATATGAAAGAACTGGGGAGCAGAAGAAAAGGCTTTGAAAAGAGTCGCTAGGACCTATGATTTATTACGTGCCATCGAGTCGGTACCAACTCATAGCAACCTTAATGTACAACAGAACAAAACACTGGGCCAACCTATCGTTGCCACGCTTAAGACCGTTAATGCTGCCACTTTGCCAGTCCATCTCACTGGTGATCTTCCACTTTTTCTCTGACCCTCCACCTTACTAAATATGATATCCTTTTCCAGCGACTGGTCTCTCCTGACAATACGTTCGAAGTGTGAGAGACAAAGTTTGGCATCTTGGCCTCCAAGGAGCACTGTGGCTGTACTTCTTCCAAAATGGATCTATTGGTTCTTTTGGCAG
>NW_006408553.1:1441010-1446461 GCF_000296735.1 Chrysochloris asiatica | reverse complement strand
TTCATGATGTCATCCCACAACTCTTCTGATGCTTAGTCTTTATTGTTTAATGTATCAAATCTGTTCTTCAGATGATCTCTAAATTCAGGTAGGATATATTCAATATCATATTTTGGCAGATAATGTGCTTATCTTTTCTCCTTCCCATCCTCCTTCCAACCCACCCACTCCAGATATCAATTAAAACTGAAATGACTTTCTGGTGTGATCCTCAGTCTAGTCTGAGGTTTGCTTAGATCTTGACATATAACAAATGAAATTCACATTCTAACTTACAGACAATGATTATGAACAGAGATTCTGAAGCCAATCTACTTGATTTCATATCCCAGCCCTACCAATTAAATGTTGTTGTTGTTAAGTGCTGTCAAGTTGGTTCTGACTCATAGCAATCCTGTGTAGGGTTCCCAAGGGTGTCTGGTGATTTTGAACTCCCGACCTTGTAGTTCAAACTGACCTTACAGTCCCGTACATTATTTCACAGTGAGGCACTTGACTGACCGTCTGTGAGAATCAAGAGTCTCAGTCCTGCAACTGCAAGGAACTTAATTGTGTGATTCAACAGAATGAGTTTGGAAGCAACGTTTTCCTCCAGAGACTCCAGAAAAGAATGTAGCCCTGTTGACACTTTAACATTGGCCTGTGGGACCCAGTCTCCCATGCTGGGATTTCTGACCTACAGAGCTGCAAGATTACAAATGGGTGCTGTTTTAAACTGCTACATTTGTGCCAATTAGTTAGTTAAACAGCACTACAGAACTAGTATTACCATTGATAGAATGGAATGAACACTGAGCTTGAAATATTTTATTAAATGTTTGTCCTCTAACAGGGACTCCTGTTGTGGCGCTGTTGGATCAGCACTGGACTGCAAACCACAAAATCAGCAGTTCAAACTCACCAGCTGCTCCTTGGAAACCCTGTACAACATCACTATGAATCAGAACAGACTGACTGCTTCTGAACAACATCATTCTCTAATAAGTTACCGAATCTCTTTTTCTTTATCTATATGATGGTGACAATAAGTAATATGGACTTAACAGAATTGTTGTGAGCATTTAGTAAAATGAGATACAGAAAAGGACTTTGTGCCATTTAAAACACCCTTTCTGGCAACATGGGAGTTTTTGAATTTATTTCCAAACACATTCTCTTCTTTGGGCTTATTGAAAACACCACCAAAAAAATTCTGTAGATTGAAAGGGTCTCTAACCATGTGTTGTAAAAGAATTTTAGGCTTAGTGAAGAGTTCTCCCTACTATTTTAATTTATGTTTTTGCTTACTAAATCCTAAAAACCTTTATTAAATAAAAATACCAAAATGAGAAGCTTTTGTTTCTCAACATATCCTCCATCTAGGTCAATACACTTATTTTTTAATTTACTATATTTTATTTGACTTACTTTTTTTTTAAACTGGACAATTTTAATGTTTTAAAAATAACATCATAAATAGTTCTTGATGACTGCAGAAGGGTCAGGCTATTTGGTGGTGGTGGTTATGTGCTGTGGAGTAGGTTCCAACCCATAGCGACCCTGCACAGGGTTTCTGAGTCTGTAAATCTTTACGGGAGCAGAAAGCCTCATCTTTCTCTGGCAGAACAGCTGATAGTTTTGAACTGCTGACCTTGAGGTTTGCAGCCCGATTTGTAACCACTACACTACCAGAGCTCCTTAAGGCTATTTGGTAGTACTAAGAGACACAGGGTGATGATGATTTTTCTGGCTGTAGTCTTCACCAATAAGGAATGACTTAAAGGAAACTGCTATCAAACCAGTAAGACTCCCTTTATGCATCCATCATTTTCAGGATTGTTGGTAACTTGAGCATATTTCCCCTGCCTCCTTGTGTCACCAGGCCTAACTCGATCATGTTCACTTCAATGACAGTCCCTTTGGTGATCACACCTACAGTTGTATAGCTAGGCAGGTACTGCACTTTGTGGAGTCTTCTCATCATTCTTTTGTTTGGTGTTTCTCTTTTCATGCATCTTGATAGGCTTTTTCATTTGTATTTTCTCAACATGGCACTGTTTATGGTAGCGCTTAGCCTTCAACCCAATCATCTTTTTGACTGATCATGAACCTCTCGACTGACTTTCCTTCTTTCTCTTTTTCTCATGATAATCCAAACGCTATCCATAGTACTTACGGTGTAACTCAATATATTCGTTTTGTGACACAGTAATGGCAGCAAACCCACTGGGCACAGCCTCCAGGGCGCAAAGAACTACTCAGTTTTCGGGTCCCTGAGACCCACAAGCTGAATAGACTCAGCCTGTGACAGGAAGAGCTTATTTGATATACTTTTAAAAATTTTTTGTTATCATTGTTGCATTCAACAATTCATACACATTTTACTTCCGTTCTCCCAACTTTGATAGTACTTCCTCAGCACTGCCTGGGGCCACAAGCCTGGGGCCATTTCAGAGGCTGTTGAATCTGCTGAAATGATGATTCATTCTCATTTGTGGGGCAGTTTTTCCCTATTACAGAGCTCAGGTTGGGCTGAGATGCCTGACTTAAGCAAATAGTCCTGAAGTATATGCTCTTAGAATATCTGCCAGGCATGAGTGAGCCATGAACCATATGGAAAACATTTTTAGTTTTACTTAATATCCTACCACCACCACCATATCCACCCTTCTCTTTAAAAGAGAAATATGTATTTTAATGTTTGAATTCGTTGCCAAAGCACTTGTGTGAAAAGACACAGGAGAATCACAGTGGATTTTCCCTGAGCTAATTAATGAACTGTTTAATAGTAGAATATACTAAACCTGACTAAAGCCATGGTCTTTTCAATTGCCTCATATGTATGCATACATGCAAAAGCTGAAAAATGAAAATAGAAGCTAGAAGAATTGACATGTTTAAATTGTGGTGTTGGCAATGAATTTTGAATATACCATGGCTTGTCAAACAAATCAGTCTTAGAATAAATACCACTATAATGGTCCCTAAAAGGAGTCCTGGGGTGGTGCTGTGGGTTAATGCGCTGGACTGCAAAGTCACTTTGCACTGCAAGGCAGGCAGTTCAAGCTCACCAGCTGCTCCTTGGAAACCCTATATAGGAATCGCTCTGGGTTGGAATCGACTTGAAAGCATTTAACAACAACAACAACAATAACAATGGTCCCTAAAAGCAAGGATGGGTAGACTTTAACAAGACTCACTTTGGACTGTCATCAAGATCATTCACTAGAAAAGAACATCATATTTGGCAAAGATGGCCAGCTAAGTGAGGGAAATGCTCAAGGAGATGGACTGATACAATAGCCTCAGTAATGAACTTGGACACACCAATCATCACGGAGATGCCACAAGAGTGTGCAATGATTTATTCTGTTGGACATGAGGTCACCATGAGGCACAGCCGACTCTAATGCAGCTAACATGGACAGCATGCAAGGTGAAGTCCAACGCTGACGGGATTTGAAAAGTTATCATCTAAAGGAAAAGAATATGAAATCACTGCCAGCAGGAAAGAAACCTGGGGGCTGGGTGGATGGAGGCAAGACCAGGAGGCTGTAAACTACACATCTGGAGGGTGCCAATCACATAAACTGATAGAATTAGGCATGCTTGATGGGAAATTTCACTGTAAGACCGCTTCCTTCTTTCTCTCCACATGAAATCTAAGCAAAACCTGCATGACTTTCTAGTGCTATGTTTTAGAGGATATGGCCAAGTATTACACATACACAGACCTAAATTTGGTATGATAAAGAGAGACAAAGCCAGAATGGAAAAGCTAGGAAGTTTAATACAATTCTTAAGTACCCATTCGGTTCCAGGTTGTGGTTGTTGTTGTTAAGAGCTGTCAAGTTGGTTCTGACCCATAGTGACCCTGTATAAGGTTCCCAAGGAGGGGCTGGTGAGCTTGAACCACTGAGCTTGCAGTTCAAAGTGACTTTGCAGTCCAGCACATTTTCCCACAGCACCAGGTAGTGTACATAAAAACCCAAAACCAAACCAAACCAAAACAAAGCCCATTGCCTTCTAGTTGATTCAGCCTCTTACAGACCCTATAGTGTTACAGAGAGTACAAGCAGACAAGAAATGGGGTATTTTCCTCTACTGATTAAGAATAGTCAGGTGAGGCAGGGGTTCCATATGAGCAAAGGTTTATTATAAAAAAGAGGTTTACAAACAAATGAAAGGAGGGTTAAACACAACACTTACCCCCTGCCTCCCAGAAAAAAGGCTTTATTGGAGTTTAAAAAGGTTTTGGGTGGGGGAAACGGCATCATGTTTATTCATTAGAATAGGCGGAGATTTCTGAGAAACAGCCCATTTAAGGGCCCTGGTGTGGTGCTGTGGTTTAATGCACCAGACTGCAAAGCCATTTGAACTGCAAGATCGGTGGTTCAAGCTCACTAGCTGCTCCTCAGAAACCCTACACAGGGTTGTTATGAGTCAGAATCGACTTGATGGCACAACAACAACATGCTTCTTTAGTGTGGATCTACTACAAAGGCATCTGATAGGAGCAGACAAAATTCATTATGGGATGTCATACATGCCTCAGCCATCAGCATTCAGTTTTTAGCCTATCCTAGGGACTGACATTTTCCTCCGTCCCCGAGCAAGGGCCATCCTTCAAGGTGGATAAAGCCAGTTAGACTGCCCAAAGAAGTAAAATACTGAGATCTTATGTGTGGTCTATAGTCTATTTATAGGAAACAGGAGTTCTGGTAGTATAGTGGATTACACATTGGGCTGCTAACTGCAAGGTCAGCAGTTCGAATATACCAGCCACTCTGAAGGAGAACGATGAGGTTGTCTCCTCCCATAAAGATTTATAGCCTTGGAAACACTATATAGAGTAACTATGAGTTAGAACTGACTCAGTGGCACACAACTTCCACCAACACCAATCTTTATGGAAGCAAACTTTTAGATATTTGTCCCACAAAGCAGCTGGTGAGTTTGAACCTTTCTATTAGGAGTTGAGCGCTGTAACAACAGGCTACTTTGGGTACTGTGTTGTTGTTGTTACGTGCTATCAAGTCAGTTCTGACTCAAAGCAAATCCTATGCACAACAGACTGAATACTGCCTGGTCCTGTGCCATCTTCATAAGTGTTTTTGTTTTTCTTTAATTAAGTTTTTATTGTGAATTGAGTGATAGTTTACATGGGAGAATATCAGCTTTACATTCATCCTATTGTATTTTGTTTTATTTCATTGCAATGATTATAATCCCCTCCATGCATCATCATTCAACAGCATTTGTTTCCATTCCCTATGTTGTTGTTGTTGTTGTTTTTGATGTACACAGAAGCGCTCAGGAATATATAACCATTCAAACAATCAAAGGGTACATCCCACAAGTCTGCCCCCACCCCACCCCACCCCCGGCTGCCAGCAGAGAGCCTCTCTCCCTCCCTGAGCCCAGAGGCCCCAGCCTCTCCATCTCTCCACATCATCGTCTCTGCCTCCATCT
>NW_006408553.1:1436498-1437387 GCF_000296735.1 Chrysochloris asiatica | reverse complement strand
AATATTCTGTTGCTAGTCATCATGTTTCAATATTCTTGTGCTATCTGACAGTGTTCCTCTGTTATTCATAAGGTTTGCTGTGGCTAAACATTCAGAATTATTCTGGCTCTGATTCTTCTTAGTCTGTCTTAGTCTGCAAGCTCAGCTGAAACCTCTCCACCATAGATATACCCAGCTTGCATTTAAACACTGGAGCATAGCTTCCAGCATAACAGCAACATGCAAGCCATTAAAGTGTGACAAACTTTCAGATGACTATTGTACTTATATACTCAGAAAAATTTTCCCTGAAACCTGATGGTGAAATTAGGACAACACAAACACAAACTCGGTTCTTGCAAGTTCTACAGTCACAACAAAATCATCAAGGGAGTTTTGTTCAATCACTGACTGAAGATTAATTAAGACAACCCCAACTGTAGGTATCATTGAGTTCACAGGTGTGTAACCAGGAGTCATGGCGGCAGTGGCTAAACCTCTACTGAGTCTGATGTAGATAAAGCCTGGCCCAGGGACCTCCTACATAGAGCTTTCCTTTGACCTATAACAGCACAGCCAATGTACCTATCATACCTATCAATAATTACACTGACTATCAATTGATTAAAGGCACCAGTCAAGATACAGAGAGAGAGACAAATGGATAAGAAAACAGGATCCTTCACTATACTACTGTCCACAAGAGACACATCAAAAAGGCAGCGACAGATGTAAATCCCATCAACAGAAGAGTGGTTAAGCAAACTTTGGTAAATACAATGGAATGCTATGCAATATTGAGGAATAATGATCAATTTGCAATATACATCACACCTGGAGGATATTATGCTGAGTGAAAGTAATTAATCACAAAAGGAAGAGATTGATTGATTTTGCAGCCCAGGAGCGG
>NW_006408553.1:1403014-1435623 GCF_000296735.1 Chrysochloris asiatica | reverse complement strand
TGGGAATACACACTCTGATTAGTGACCATGTTCATCACCGATAAAGGGATCTGAGGGAAAAGCAGCAATAAAGCTGTGAACTGAGCCCTACAACACTCAATAGACTCCTGTGAACCCGGATGTAGACCTGGTTGACGAGCAGTATGACAAGTCCAGGGGAGTCTTGGACCCAGAGTCAGTGACATAGCCACATAACCTTGCTTATTGGAAGTGAAGAGGACTTAAAATACTGCTGAAGATAAAAAACGACAGCCTTCAGTATGTTTTACATCTTAATGTAAAGAAAACAAAATTCCTCAGAGCTGGACCTATAAAGAACATCGTGATAAATGAAGAAAAGATTGAAGATGTCAAAGACTTCATTTTGCTTGGCTCCAGAGTCAACACTCATGGATGCAATTGCTGCTGCTGCTGCATGCCTTTGAGTGAGTTTTGATTCCCAGGATGTAAATCTTTATAGGAGCAGAAAGCTTCATCTTTCTCCAGCAGAGCAGATGGTTGATTCAAACTGTTGACCTTACAGTTAGCAGCCTAACAGGAAACTCACTGTGCTACCAAGGATCCTTCTCATGGAAGCAATCATCAAGAAATCAAACACTTAGGTTCCTGGGACCATCAAAGGAGAAGAGTGGAGGGTGGGACCCTACCCAGAGAAGCAGTGATGCCAGAAATGGAGGCAGAGATGATGATGTGGAGAGATGGAGCACCTTGGAACTCTAGACCCAGAGAGGGAGAGGGGTTGTGTGCTGATGACCGGGGCGTAGGCTTTCAGGGTACACCCTTTGGTTGGTTGATGACGCATGGTGGGGATTGTAACCATGGCAATGAAATGATATACGCTAGGATATCATTTGTAAAGCTAATGTTCTCCCATGTAAATTATCACATAATTCACAATAAAACATTAAAAAAAAGAAATCAAACACTTTACTGCATTAGGTAAATTGAATGCAGAAGAACTCTTTAAACTGTGAATGAGCAAAGATATTAGTTTGAAAACTAAGGTGCACCTGACTGAAGCCATGGTATTTGCAGTGGCGTCATATGCATGCAAACTTGGACAATGAATAAGGAAGACAGTAAGAATCCATGCATTTGAGCAATGATGTTGGGAGAAGAATATCAAAAGTACCATGGATTGCAACAAGAACAAATCTGTATTGGAAGAAGTACAGCCAGAATCCTCCTTAGAAGTAAGGCAAACAAGACTTCATGTCTACTTCTTTGGACATGCTGTGAGGAGGTATCAGTCCTTGCAAAAGGACATCATGCTTAGTAAAGTGGAGGATCAGTGAAGAAGACAAGCCCTCCAATGAGATGGACTGATACAGTGACAGTAACCATGAACTCAAGCATAACAATTGTAAGGATGGTTCAGGATAGACCATTGTTTCATTCTGTTGTGCAAAGGATAATTATGAGTTGTGATTGATTCATTGGCACCTAATAACAACAAGAACAAATGACTAGGGACTGACTTGATGGCACATGCTATATGCAAAGTTATGAATTCTCACAATAATCTTGTCAGATATTGCTAGTTCTATTTAATGAGAGAGAAAATCCAGTGATAGTATGTAATGTGTCAATATAACAGCTAGTAGGTGGCAGAGCTGAGATTTGAGCCATCTGTGTGCCTCCCACTTCACCACATTGTCTGATTTAAACATGAAATGAAATATGGACCATGGGATTTACCATAGTTGCATTCCATCAATAATTTCCAGAAATTGAAATGCTAGGGGGTTGGGGGAGTCCAGCCCCAGCGAACTCAGGTCTACTCTCTTACCAGCATCATCAATCTTTGAGTTGGGCTCTGGACTGAGAGAGGGAATCTCACCTGCTGAGTGACATTGTCAGGGTGGTTTGGGGAGAGCATTACGCTTTCTCTTCTAAACAGTGTCTAACAGGGGGAAATAAATATCTTCACCTTTCAGCCCTTTGATAAAGAAATCTACGCCCAGAATTTCCAAACAGCATCTCAAGAAACAAATCACCTTTTTCCCACTAATTTATCATTTTTGTAACTCGATAATAGGAGTCTTCCAGCTGGGCCACTGTATTATAATGAAGCATGTCAGACAGATCTTGAAGCTTCATGAATACAAAGAAATTAAACTCCCAAACCTGCTGATTTGAACAATCACCACTGTCTTCCAACCCCCACCCCCTCCACCCCCTTTTTTGGGTGTGTTTCTGAGCCATTAAAGAAACTAATTACTTTCTCTTCCATTTGCCCAATAACTGAGGTCAGGCTTGAATGTGTAAGCAATGAATGGCTTATCCCTTTGACTTTACATCAGAACAGGCAGAAATTGCTTCTATGGTGATGAGGTTTTTCTTTCCCCCATTCTTGCTAAAGATATATTATATTTTACAGAAACATCAGGAAGGGATCTGCCTTTATAATAATCATATGACTTAGAACAAAAATAAATAATAAAAGCTGTGGAATAAAAGAAAGGGAGCCGAGATGGAGGCTCTATCAAGCTGTCAGGAGCTGCTGACAGAGCAGTTTGGTGACTAGATAGAATGGTGTCAGGCAACAGGGATGAGAATAATGGGGACAGATCAGGGTCCCAGAGGGAAAGGCTTGTTGGTAGGAGTGAGGAAGAAGGTGCCGCTTAGGTACTTTGAAATAATGAGACGCATTCTCTGTGTGGTTGGTGGAAACAAATGTCATGACTGATAGAAACACCACCCTTTTCAGTGGAGGGACCTGGAGAAAGTCTCTACAGGGGTAGCAGAAGGAAAGTCTTTTTTTTTTTAAATCTTTTTTAAAGCATATTATTATAAATTGAACAAAGGTTGACAGAGTTGATCATCATTTTTATATTCAACAAATCATATACTTTGCTTCATTACAATGATAGCAATTTCCTCCATGTACCATTAGTTAACCGTATTTCGCTCTACTCACTTTAACTCTTGCATTCCTCCCTGCATCTCCCACTACCTTCATCTTTCCTCTACCAACCTCCCACTTGCCTGCCTTACCACCGATGTTAACATGTGTCTACCCTCTAGCCCGTGAATAATTTCTCCTCCCTTTTCCCTCCCCAGTAACCATCATAGAATGTCTTTTATCAAGATAGTCTTTTATTAAATTTTTACAACAGAGGTCTCATACAATATTTGTTCCTTTGTGATTGACTGATTTCATTCAGCATTATGTCCTCCAGGTTCATACATGTTGTGAGGCATTTTTCAGGTTAATTACTATTTTTTAACATTGTATAGTATTTTATTGTGTGTATGTACAAAAGTTTGTTTAACCATTCTTCTGTTGATGGGCATTTAGCCTGTCTCCATCTTTTTGATGTGTCTCTTATAGACAGCATATTGAAGGATCCTCTTTTGTTATATAGTCTGCTGTCTCTTGACAAGTGCATGTAATTATTTACATTTACTGTAATTATTGTTGGTGGTGGGTATGTGCCATTGAGTTGATTCTGACTCATAGAGACCCTGTATAGGGTTTCCGAGGCTGTAAATCTTCATGGGAGCAGAAAGCCTTATCTTTCTCCCACAGAACCCCTGATAGTTTCGAACTGCTGACCTGGAGATTAACAGCCCAATTTGTAATCCCAATACTGCCAATGCTCCTTCAGTGTAATTATTGATAAATATGAATTGCTTACTGCCATTTTGTTGTTTTTATTTTGAGTGCTGCTGGTTTATCTGTTCCACACTGAGTTCATTCTATTTGTGAATTTTCTTTTCATTTTCATTTCTGTTGTGTTAATGTTTACTAAACCTCTCTGGTTTTCCTCTTTTTTATTTTGATGTGAATGTGTCTTAATTTTCTTTGTGGTCACCCATTAAATTACTATTACTTTTTTTCCTTGTTTAAAACAGAAATTTTTATTTCCAAATCTACTTGGCTTCCTTGCTTTTGGAAGATCTGTACCTACATTATGTCTTCTTTTTGCTTTGTAATTGACTTCACTATAAATTCATGTATGTTGTTGTTATGTGCCGTGGAGTTGGTTCTGACTCATAGCTACCCTGTACAGGGTTTCCGAGGGTGTAAATCTTTACGGGAGCAGAAAGCCTCATCTTTCTCCCGCGGAGCGGCTCGTAGTTTCGAACTGCTGACCTTAAGGTTCACAGCCCGATTCGTAACCACTACGCTACCAGAGCTCCTTTGCGGTTCCTTAATTTCAGTCACATAAGTTTGCTTTACGGTAAATACTTCTATATCTGGAGTGAGTTCTGGGTATTATTGACAGGTATGTTAATCTCAGATTGTTGTCAGAAGTTGTTGGTTTTTATTGAAAGAACACATTTTAGTATTTTTTTGTAAAGTTGATGTTGTTGTTGTTGTTAGGTGCCATCGAGTTGGTACCAACTCAAAACGATCCTATGCAAAACAGAGCAAAACACTGTCTGGTCCTGTGTCAACCTCACAATCATTGCTACATTTGTGTCCATAACTACTGCCACTGTGCCAATCCATCTCTCTGGGGATCCTCTTCTTTTTCTCTAACCCTCCATTTTACCAAACATGATATCCTTTTCCAAGGATTGATCTCTGATGACAATATGTCCAAAGTATGAGAAATGAAGTCTGGTCATCGTGGCTTTCAAGGAGCACTCTGGCTGTACTTCTTCCAAGACAGATTGGTTCATGCTTTTGGAAGTCCATGGTACTTTAAATATTCTCTTTCAATACCGTAGCTCAAAAACATCAATTCTATGGTCTTCCTTATTCACTGTCTAACTTTCACATGCATATGAGGTTATTGAAAATACCATGACTTGGGTCAGTCATAACTTAATCCTCAAGCTGACATCTTTGCTCTTCAACACTTCAAAGAGGTCTTGTGCAACAGCTTTGCATAATGCAATATGTCATTTGATTTCTTGACTGCTGCTTCCATAAGTGTTGATGACTGACCCAAGAAAAATGAAGTCTTTGAGAACTTCAATCTTTTTTCCATTTCCATGGATGTTATTTATTGGTCCAGTGGTGAGAATTTTGGTTATCTTGATATTGAGATGCAACCCATACCGAAGGATATGGTCTTTGATCTTCCCCAGTAAATATTTTAAGTCCTATGCACTTTCAGCAAGCAGGGTTGCAACATATGGCAGGTTGTCAATGAGTCTTCCTCCTATCCTATTGCCATGTTTTCCTTCATAGAACCCTGCTTCTTGGATTATTTGCTGAGCATACAGATTGAATAAGTGTGGTGAAAGAATACAACCCTGGTGCTCACCTTTCTTTATTTTAAACCATTCAATATTCCCTTGTTTTGTTTGAACAATTGCTTCTTTGTCTATGTGCAGGTTCTTCAAAAGTATAATTAAGTGTTCTAGAATACTTACTATCTGCAGTGTTGTCCATAGCTTGTCATGATCCATGCTATTGAAAGCCTTTGTATAGTCAATAAAGCACAGACAAAAATCTTTCTGGTATTCTTTGCTTTCAGCTAAGATCCATCTGATGTGAGCAATGATATCCCTCATTCCATGTCTTCTTGTAAATTCAGCTTGAATCTCTCACCATACTTACTTCTAAAGAGCATTCTGGTTATGCTTCCTGCAAGACATATTTGTTCCCTATTTCTGGCAGTCAAAACATCTGGGCATGAGAATAGAGGTCAGGACAGGAATAGATCAGGGAAAGCCTGGTATAATAAAGGATATGGGTCTTGGAGCCAGCTGTTCTAACACAAGCCCTTCTTTTAACTCACCATGGAAGTTTAATTAGTCATTTTGCCTCTGAAGACATCTATCCCTCCTCCCCCCCATATACAAAAACCTGTGTAAGCAAAACAGAGCTGTCTATTCTTTAATCTTTTCAAAAATGTGATAGTTGAGAATTCCAGGTGTGGAAGATAAGGTCCCTTTGTTATTGTTGTTAAATGCCTTTGAGGCCATTCTAACTCATAAGGACCTTGTATAGGCTTTCCAAGGAGCAGCTCATGGGTTTGAATCACCAACCTTGTGGTTAGAAATCCAATGCGGATCCTAAAGCACCACACCAGGACTTTTAAAAGAAGGTAAAGAATCTCATCACTCCCTGCCAAGATCTGCAATTCCATCCCCACAAGCTCTCATCTGATTGCAGCACAGTGATCTTAAAGGCTCTTTCCTGGGTCCAATGTCTCTTGATTTACCATCTTCAAATGTCCACTTGGACCCTGCTATCACTGATGCCCATTGTTGGCTACTCTTGGAAGAGAGAGAGTTGAGATGCATCCAGAAAATTCATAATCATAGATAGCAGATGTTGAAGATCTAAACTTATTAGTGCTTTTCATCTTAAACTACTTTCTCTTAGCTCCCAGAGATTTTCACCTCACCTGTATGAGTTATACACCTATCTCTAGTTGTAGTGAGCACTAGGAGCCAGAGGCTGAACTTCAGAATTTCCATTTGCCTCATCCCTTCTTAAATGTATTCTAGTTGTCTTGTACTGTAATAATGAACTCATTTGCTGAAAAGAATCATCTCCTTGAATGCCACTCCTATTTCCCTTCCTGAAACCCACCACCTCCCCTGTCTTCATAACCCAGTGTTCTCCTGCAGCTCCAAGTGTCTTGTGTGAAATTAGACTCTCTCCCTCTTGCTTGGTCCTCTGGAGGATTGTGGTTTTCTTTAATGAAGCTTACACTGATGGATTTGGAAGTGAGTCAAGGACTAGTGAATTTTAAGGGTCCCTGCGGGAGAATTGTCTCTAATTCCTCACCCCTCTTCCTGAACCTCAGGGCACAAGGCCCATCCTTCTCCCTTCCACAGCTGGAGTACATCAAATCCAAATGCAGTGTGGTCTCAGAGAGAGGCCACAGATTCCTGGAAGATATTTCTAATTTATCGTAATGCATCATGATGTTCATCTTTCCCCAGCCTGCTGAGAAAGCAGTCTGTGTTTAGTTGAAGAAAGCAAGACTTATTCCTCTTTCTTCATTTATATTCCTGAAATGAGAATAATTGGCAAAGGTGCTAGGTTAAAGGAGAGGTTTGGCTCTTAAGTAAATTATTTCACCAGTAGAAGGATCTCAAGTTTCTGATAAATGAAAAAGTTATGATTCCCTTTCTGTACCCCATTTAGTCATGGGGCATTCAAGATAGAGAGTGGAACAGAAAGAGATTATCTACAGGTGGTCTTCAAAAAAGCATTAAAAATCCCATTATCTTTTATTTCCATTTTTCCATGAACTTTTTGAAGCCCCCTTGTATTAGCCATAATTTTTATAAACTTCCACCAAATAACTTTCCAGATAGGCTTGAGTAAGAGAAGATGAGAGAATTTGCTGGTAGATTATATGATTCAATTGTGTGTGATTTTTAACACAGTCAATTGTACAAACTTGAAACTCTAATCTGAGTATAAAATGAGTCATCTCAGAAGTGCGAGGAGTAGGATGGCTCCCTTGGACTCAGAGATACCTGTGCTTTGAGCCTCCTTGAACCCAGGGATAGAAGGTTGTGACGTTGGAGGAGTGGGTGAGGAGCAGAAGCAAAACCAAGAGCTATAGGATGAAACAGAGCAGTGGGCTATCCAGTTCATGTAGCAAGTAAAGCTGAGTGACTTTGGGCATGAGGCATGCTTACAGAGTGGGATGCTTCAGGCACTTAATTGGGGGAGCTAGGTTTGCTGACCCATAGAGATAGAACCAAGTGCCTTCAGGCTGAGGCTTACAGTGGATTGGTATACGCTGTGAACATTTATTGGCAGCCTTCAAAGATTTTTGTAGCTCTGCCTAGGTAGATACCTGCTTGTGGGCATGACTGATGAAAGGCTGTCCTGACTGGAAGAATTGTACCATAGTATTTTCTGTTCCTGAATTGTAACCTGGTAACTTCTCTAATAAACCCCATAACTGTATGATGTCTGAGTTCTATGTGGTGATTGCAATGAATCATTGAACCCAGTTGAGTGGAGAGTGCTATGGGAGGGATGGTTAGTGTCTTCTTTTTTTTGAAACGTCACTCGTGGAACATTATTATTATTTTCAACATCACTTAGTTTTCATAAAGTCAGGTATTGTTGTTACTGTTAAGTGCTGTCTAGTTGGTTCGGACTCATATTGACTCTGGGGTTTCCTAGGAGAGACCGGTGAAATTGGATAGCCAATCTTTCAGCTTAAACTGACCTTGATGTCCAGTGCATTATAATACAAATAAGTGAACTGACCAGTACAGATGAAACAATAAGGAATGGTGGAGTGTGGAGAACTGGAGAAAACACAGGATCACCATGAGTGGGAACAGACTTGTCCACACAGTAACAACAAAATATACAGAGAAGAGTGAGTTCTGGTGGCAGAATGTTCTAAGTATTAGACTACAAACTGAAAGGTTGGCAGTTTGAACTCACTAGCCTCTTCAAGGGAATAAAATGTGGCGTTGTGCTTCCTTAAAGATTTATAGTCTTGGAAACCCTATGGGGAAGTTCTACTCTATCTCATAGGATAGTTATGAGTTGGACTCGACTCAGCAGCAATGGGTTTGTTGTTGTTTATATATATATATGTATATATAAATGTAAACTTATTTAAATTAAACTGATAACTGTTTGAAGAATAACATGTCTGTTGCCAGATCTTCAAACTTTTCAGAAATACAGATTTTTTAAAGGTGAAGCCTCCTACTTATAAACAATCAGCAAATAATATATTTTTTTAAATAGAACTATTATGTAACATTTTACAGGCTAAACAAAATACATCCGCTAGCCAGATTTGACTCAAAGATCGTCATTTGCTTTACATACATGATCTCTTTTATTACTTTTAACAACCCTAGAAAGTGGGTTTGATTATCTTATTTTATAGTGGAAGACATGGAATGTCAGGAAGGTCAAATATTTTTCCTGGAGTCATACAGCTAGTAAGTAACAAATCAGGGGCTCAGAAATAGACCTGATAGGTTCCCCTTAAAAGAGCCTCTCTTTTGCCTCTGGGGAGAAGCCCCCATGGAGGTCTGCTAGCTGCCCCTGATGCTGTGCCAGGTTGCACAGAACCCAACAAGAATGATTAGTTCCTCCCTCTCATCCTGCCTCAGATGCCCTAAGACATTCCTGAAATTTATGACTATTCTTATGTATTTGCCTGATTTCATCCCCAATTACTTGAAAACCCCAGGAACATCTGCAGGAAAATACACTTGTTTCTGAGACTTTGTGTTTTGCTGCTGTTGCTCTTGTTCTTAAGTGCCATAAAACTGGTTCCAACTCATAGTGACTCTGTATAGAGTTTTCAGAGACGCAGCTGGTAGGTTTGAACCACCAACATTCTGGTTAGCCATCCAGTGCTTATCCTACAACATCATACCAGTTGTGTTTGTTATGACTCTTAACATGGAACTTTGTAAGTCGTGTAGTTGTTGTTGCTAAGTGGTGTCCAGTCAGTTCTGACTCATAGTGACCTTGTATAGGGTTTCCAAGGAGCAGATGGTCAGTTTAAACTACCAGGAACTCAAAGTTGGATTCAGAAGAAGACATAGAATGAAGGATATCATTGTTTATGTCAGATGAATCTTGACTGCAAACAAAGAATACCAGAAAGATGTTTGCTTGTGATTTATTAACTATGCAAAGGCTTTCGACTGAGTGGATCACAAGAAGCTATGAGTAATAAGTGTTCACGAGAAACTTGTAAATAGTCCAAGAGGCAGTCATTACAAAAGAACAAGGGGATAATGAATGGTTTAAATTCAAGAAAGGTGTACACCAAAGTTGTTTTCTTTCACTATACTTACTAAGTCTTTATGCTCAGAAAATAATTTGAGAAGTTGGATTATATGAAGAACATGGCATCAGGATTGGAGGGAAACTCATTAACAACCTATGATATGCAGATGATACAACCTTGCTTACTGAAAGTGCAGAGGATTTAAACTACTTACTAGAGAAGATCAATGAGTACTGCCTTCAGTATGAATTACACCTCAATGTAAAGAAAACAAAAATTCTCACAACTGGATCAATAAATAACATCATGAAAAATGGGAAAAAATATTGAAGTTGTCTAAGACTTCATTTTTGCTTGTATCCACAATTAACACTCATGAAAGTAGCAGTCAAGAAATCAAATGGCTTTTTGAAACAAGCAAATAATGCTGCTCAAGACCTCTTTAAAGTATTCAAGAACAAAGATATCAGTTTGAAGAGTATGGGGTGCCTGACCCAAGCCATGGTTTTTTCAATACCCTAATATGTATGTGAATGTTGGACAATGAATAAGGAAGAACTTAGAAGAATTGATGCATTTGAATCATAGTTCTGGAGAAGACTATTGAGCGTTCCATAGACTGCCAGAAAAACAAACAAATCTGTGTTTGAAGAAGTACAGCCAGAATGCTTCTTAGAAGTTAGGATGGCCAGACTTGTTCTCTTATACTTCAGGCACATTATCAGGATGGACTAGTCCCTAGAGAAGACAACTCTTGCAATAGCAATAGGCTCATGTGTACCAACAATTGTGAGACTGGGCCAGGACAGGGTAGTGTTTCATTCTGTTGTGCAGAGGGTCACTATGAGTCAGAACTGATTAATCACACCTACCAACAAAAACCCATGCTTCTCTTTTCTCCCCCGACAAGTCAATTACTTGTATATTAAATATACTTGATATTATTCAATAGATATCTGATATACTCTGTTCAGCCTCCTCACTCTGTTTTGTCTTTGTGTTTCAGTTTGGATATTTTGTATTGTATGTCTTCAAGTTCATTGATCCTGTCCCCTTTTGTGGTCAATATTTTGCTAATCTCATTTTCTAAATTACTTCTGCTATTATATATTTTATCTCTAGACTTTTCACTTGGTTCTTTTTTATAGCTTCCATGTCTTTCAAATGTTCCCACTTCTTCTCACATGTATTAAATATTCTGCTGTATTGTTTAATGTTTTTACGGTAAAAGCTTTAGAGCCTCTGACAATTCCAGTATCTCCGCCCTCTCTACTGACAATTTCCTCTATTGACTTTAGGTTACATAGTGAAAAAGACCACAAATTCAAATATGTTTTATGTTGTTGTTGTTTGTTAGGTGCCATCAAGTTGGTACTGACTCATAGCAACCCTGTGGACAGCAGAACGAAACATTGCCCAGTCCTGGGCTAACCTCAAAATTGTTGTCATGCTTGAGGCCATTGATGTTGCCACTTGGCCAATCCATCGTGCTGGGACATACTCAAGGTCATATTTTGATATCCTTCTCCAGCTACTGGTCCCCGCTGACAATATGTTTGAAGTATGAGAGAAGAAATTTGGCCATCCTGGTCTCCAAGGATCACTCTGGTTACACTTCTTCCAACACAGATCTGTTGGTTCTTTGGCAGCGCATGGCACTTTCAATATTCTCCTCCAACACCATAACTCAAATGCATCAATTCTTCTACGGTCTTCCATATTCATTGTCCAGCTTTCGCATGCATATGAGGTTATTGAAAATACTGTGGCTTGAGTCAGGTGCACGTTAGTCCTCAAGCTGACATCTATTCTCTTCAACACTTTAAAAAGATCTTGTGCAGCAGATTTACCTAATGCAATGCATCATTTGATTCCTTAGCTGCTGCATCCATGAGTGTTGATGGTTGATCCAAGAAAAATAAAGTCTTTAACAACTTTAAGTTTTTCTCCATTGATTAAAGTGTTATTTATTGGTCCAGTGGTGAGGGTTTTTGTTTTCTTTACATTGAGATGTAATCCATAACTAAGGCTATGGTCTTTGAGCTTCATCAGTAAATGTTGTAAGTCCTCTTCACTTTCAGCAAGCAAGGTTGTATCATCTGCATATCGCAGGTTGTTAATGAGTCTACTTCCAATCCTGATGCCATGTTTTTCTTCATACAACCCAGCTTCTCTGATTATTCGCTCAGCATAGAGACTGTATAAGTATGGTGAAAGAATACAACCCTGTCACACAACTTTCCTGAATGTAAACCATTCATTATCACCTTGTTCTATTATAATGACTGCCTCTTGGTCTATCTACAAGTTCCTCATGAGCATAATTAAGTGTTCCAGAATACTAATACTTCACAATGTTGTCCATAGCTTGTCATGATCCACACAATCAAAGGCCTTTTTGTAGACAATAAATCACAGGTAAACATCTTTCTGGTCTTCTCTGCTTTCAGCCAAGATTCATCTGATGTCAGCAATGATATCCCTCATTCCAAATCCTCTTGTGAATCTGGCTTGAACCTCTGTAAGTTCTCTGTCAATGTATGCTTGCAAACATTTCTGTATTACCATAAGTAAAACTTTACTTGCATGGGATATCAAAGATTTTGTTCAATTATTTCTGTATTCCATTGGATCACCTCTCTTTGGAGGTTTCAGATATATTTCCAGATGAAGACAGACTAGGAAAAAGGGGAGACGAACTACTTCTGAATATTTAATCACTAGAAACCTTAAGAATAGCAGAGAAACACTGTCAGATATAATGCTGGAAATGAGCCCCTCAGGTTGGAAGGCACTCAAAATGCAACTGGGGAAGAGTTGCCTCCTCAAAGTAGAGTTGACTGTAATGACGTGAATGGAATAAAGCTCTTGGGACCTTCATTTGCTAATGGGGCACAACTCAAAATGAAGAGAAATAGCTGTAAACATTCATTAATAATCGGAACATTTAATATATGAAGTGTGAATCTAGGAAAATTGGAAATTGTCAAAAATGAAATGGAACGCATAAACATTGATATCATAGGCATTAGTAAGCTGAAATGTACTAGCATTGGCCATTTTGAATCTGACGGCCACATGGTTTACTATGCCACAAATGACAAATTGAAGAGGAATAGTATTGCATTCATTGCCAAAAAGAACTTATTAAGATCAGTCATGAAATACAATGCTGTCTGTGATAGGATAATATCCATGTGCCTACAGGAAAGACCAGTTAATACCACTATTATTCAAATTTATACACCAACCACTAAAGCCAATGAGGCTGAAATAGAAGACTTCTACCAACTTCTTCAATCTTAAATTGATCAAACATGCAATCAGGACATATTGATAATCACTGGTGATTGGAATGCAAAGTTGGAAAAAAAGAGGAAGGATCAGTATTTGGAAAATATGGCCTTGGTGATAGAAATGATGCTGGAGATCACATACATGATAGAATTCTGCAAAACCAATGATTTTTTTCATTTCAAATACCTTTTTTAGACAGCATAAGAAATGACTATACACATGGATCTCATGATATGGAATACGCAGAAATCAAATTGACTATATCTGTGGAAAGAGAAGGTGGAAAACATCCATATCATCAGCCAAAATAAGACCAGGGCAGATTGTGGAACAGATCATCAATTGCTCATATGCAAAATCAGACTGAAGCTGAAGAAAGTGAAAACAAGTCCACGAGAGCCAAAATATGACCTTGAGTACGTCCCACCTCAATCTAGAAATCATCTGAAGAACAGATTTGATACATTAGACACTAAAAACTGAAGACCAGAAGAGTTGTGGGATGAAATTTAGAACATAATAAAGGAAGAAAGCAAAAAGTCATTTAGAAGACAAGAAAAAAGGAAAAGATCAAAATGGATGTCAGAAGATATTCTGAAATATTTCTTCCAGCAAATGGAAGAAATGAGGAGGTACAAGAGCTGAACAGACAATTTCAAAGGTCAGCTCAAAAAGACAAAGTTAAATATTACAACGAAATTTTCAATGATCTGGAGTTAGAAAACCAAAAGTGAAGAACACACTCAGCATTTCTCAAGCTGAAGGAGATGAGGAAAAAATTCAAGCCTCGACTCTTGTTATTGAAGGATTCTCTGGGCAAATTATTGAATTATGCAGAAAGCATTAAAAGAAGATGTAAGGAATACGCAGAGTCACTGTAGCAAAAGGAAATGGTCAATGTTCAACCATTGATCAACATATTTTATAGAAATTTTTAAATTAAGATTTAAACAGGACACAGACAAGACAAAAAGAAGACAAAAACAAATTATCTGGATGATGGAAAACATTAGCAAGAGATCAAAATGGTGTCCAAAGGATTCTTGAACATAAGACTAATTCATAGACAATAGAAAACAAAGGACATCATCATAACATTATGATTGGTGGTAGATCAATTCCATAATTGATGTAGTTGGGACTACAGAAGCAGGAAAGGACAATGATTGGGATACATACTGAAATGTGATTTGAAAATTGTATGGGATTAAAGCTTACAGGTTCTGGAGCCCTTTAACCACCTGGCTACTTTATGGTCTGCGTATGACTCATGACCTTGTGGCCCTGGGTACCCAATTTCCATTAAGGTCATCAGGTTAGTCCCTGAATAGTATGACTGCCCCTTCCTGGGCTGACTAAGGAAGTTGCAATCTACTTCAAACATACTCTGTGAGGGCAAAGATTTTTGCATTGCTTGTTAATGATTAGAAAGAACTTCAATGGAGAATGAATTTATGTCAAGACCCAAAATGGAGTTAGGGCTCACACTGTAAATTGTAGCCTTAGAAAGTGTTTAGAATTTAAGCTTTAATACACTTACTTGTAAGACTCAAAAGAACACTAGAGACTAAATTATTTTTGCTTCCAGAAAGGTGCAGTTTCCTTTTTAATGTTGTGCCCCTGGGTAGCAGTTTTGTCAATCTGATTTGGGATTGTCTGGGTTGAGATAGGTCTGAAATTTGTTGAGCTTTAGTTTGATTCAGTTCACCACAGGCTTAAAATGTTTAGAAGATAGAGTCATTATTTTCACTTCATCAGGAACTGGGATCTTAGCACTAGAAAGATTCTGGATATTTGCCTCTGATTCACAACGAAGTCACCAAGTTTCTGATACAGTGAAACTTCTGTTTTATAGCTAGACAGCTTTTGGGTTTATTGCTGACTTCTCTTTATGATCAAGTCCTACTTGTTCTCTGTAATTTGGGAGCTTGCTTTCAGCCCTGTTGCCATTTTCTCTTCCTTTAGAGATCTGTGAAACCCTGGAATGCCTTGGGAGACCTCTCTTAGTGCTCTTGCTCTGCCCTAGGTTTTTCCACTTGAAAGCACAGAGCTTTTCTCAACTCCTAACTTACTCTTCCCCATCCTTCTTCTTTTGAGACAGGCTTGCACTTGGAAGAAGCCCTAGGCATCTCAGGTCTTTCAGTTCTCTTTTCTACCTCCCTCCATTTTGTGGCATGCTACACCCCACACAACCACACTTAGTAAAGATAAATTAGTAAAATCTGACCAGTGAGTAAAGATATAATATGTGGGTTGGGTTCCTCTGGATTCTAATCTGACGTACCATTCCATTGTAAACCTTTTAAAGCTTACAAAAAATTAGGCTAGTTTCTCCCCCTTTATTTCCATTGGATACATTTTATTAATTTATTATTTTAGGTCAGAATCCTCTTTCATGTTCAATTCAGTCAGATTTTAGGACAGGGCTGGGTATCTTCTCTCTTACTAAGGTTTGTAACGTTTTGGAGTTTAGTT
Organism: Chrysochloris asiatica; assembly: GCF_000296735.1. Lineage (NCBI taxonomy): Eukaryota > Metazoa > Chordata > Mammalia > Afrosoricida > Chrysochloridae > Chrysochloris > Chrysochloris asiatica. The sequence continues at coordinate 1,420,207 of NW_006408553.1, read as the reverse complement.
TATTTAATTCATTTAGGTTTCTTTGTGTCCCCAGTTCAGTGTGATAATGTCGTATGAGATTTTTCATCTAAGTCAAAAACAAGATGAATCACATTGTTGCTTTGTTACATCTGTCATTTATGTGTGTGTACATGTATGATTGAGAGTTGTTGTTTTTAAGTGCTATAGAGTTGGTTCTGGCCCATAGCAACCCTGTACAGGGTTTCCGAGGAACAGCTGGTGAGCTTGAACTGTCAAACTTGAGGTTCAAACAGACTTTGCAGTGTAGCACATTAACCTATAGCACCACACATGGATGTATCATGTCTAATTGGCTTGCTCTGTGCAGTGCTTACATACATGATGCATATTTTTCCGTCATTATTCCAAAGCATTTCTTTCTTGCAGATCATGCTATCTAGTGATAATCATGCTTAGCAAATAGTTCTTGAGATACCATATTTTTTTCTATTTCTTTACCACTTATTTATTTATTTTTCTTTATTTTTTTAAAAAGTTTTTATTGTGAATTGAGTGATAGTTTACATGGGAGAACATCAGCTTTGCACTCATCTTATCGTACTTACCATTTATTTTTAAATGTTGGCCATTGACTTAGGTATTATCATAAAGGAGTGACTGATTTCTCTCTATCCTATGTGTGTGTGTAGAGGGAGTAGTGGCGGGGTGTGATAGTTAAGGTTTTGCATCAAATTGACTAGGTCAGGATTCTCAGTGTGTTAGCAGTTGAGACATAATTCCCATGCTGAGATCTAACACAATGTAATCACTTCTATGATAAGATCTGCATTGAGCAGTCAGTCAGTTGAATGGAGATTTCCTCAGAAATGTGGCCTACTTCTCATATGTTGGACATTTGGTCAAAGCTTGCTTGTTTTTTTGCTGGGTGTGGATCTTACATTTGACTCTAAGTTCTTTGAACTTGAGCCAGTGACCTGCCATATAGCCTGCCAGTCCCAGGAGTCATCACTAGCCTGCTATTTTACTTGCCAACTGCGGGTTTGTTCATCACTGCAGCCAGAGGCCTATTGTTTCACCTGCTGATCTTGGGTTCATCAGTTTCTGCAGCTACACGAATTAATCTAAAGCTGACTAGTCATTGTGATGATTATAGAAGAAAGAATGTACAAAATGACTGTGTTATCAAGTGAATTTAGAGTATAATTCTACTGTAGAAACAATAATTACTCATTATTCAACTAAAAGTAGAGAACAAAATAAGAGAATTGGACTAAATGTCAGACCAGGACTTTTCATTCCAGATCAGCAACTAACTGATTAGCCAGTATGATCTCCCTGTGTGTCACTTTTTTCCCTTTGTAAAGTAAGGGACTGTAATATTAGCATAGAGGATTATGAATTGATCTGCTAATCACAAGTTCATCAGTTTGAATCTACTAGTCACTCAGCAGGAGAAAGATTATGCTTTCTGCTGCTGTAAAGATTTGTAGCCTTGAAAACCCTTTATAGGGTTGCTGTGAGTCAGAAGTGATGCGAAGACACACCATCACTACCAATACATCAGTGATTCTAAAACTTATCATAATTTAATGTCTCCTTTGATGAGTAATTTATAATGTCTTATTTACCAAACTTAAATAAAACTTACAGGTATTATAATACACCTATATGCAGAATGGAGTTCTGGTGTGGTGCTGTAGGATAATGCACGGCCTGTGTTTCAAACTCACCAGCTGCTCCTTGGAGATCCTATGCAGGGTCGCTATGAGTCAGAACCAACTCAACAGCACTTAGCAACAATAATCTACAGAATAAAAATTTTAATAATCTATTTATAATATAACCCACATGAAAAATCTACTGCCATTGAGTTGATTCCTAGTCATAGCAACTCTATATTTCCAAGGCTGTAACTATTTAGGGAAGCGATCAGTCTCATCTTTCTTCTTCAGAACTGCTGGTGAGTTTGAACTGCTTACTTTGCAGTTAGCAGTCCAGTGCTTATCATACAATGCCACTAGGACTTCAGATTAAAATATAAAGGAGAAATAAAAAGAGTGTTTTAAAAAGGAGAAATGGAAACAGAAAATAGGGAGGAAATGGGCTAGGTGATGTTATATTATGGAGATTACAATCAATGATATGAAACAAAATGTGTATAAATTCTTGAATGGAAAAATGACCTGATCTGTAAACCTTCACCCAACTCACATTAAAATATTTTTTAAAAGAAAGTGTTTATAAAGATATACTACTTTATTTGGTTATTAATATTATCATAAGCATGTGATTCAAGGAGAGTAACTTCTTACAAAATAAATGCAGCATTCTGTACGGTGACTCACACTAGAACTACTGAAAATAAAGTATTTAAAAATACATAATATGTGCTTTAATTTGTAAATTTTCAGATATAGCTACAGTAGAAGACATAATGAATTAGTTGCACCTGCTTGCAATGAATAACTCTGAATTGCAAAGAAGTGAGCCGATCACAAGCCTTTCTGTGCAAAAATGTACATGAAATGAAATATCAGAGGTACATACACATATATTCTGGAATGTGTAAGGGTAGCAGACTGGTCTTATTTGTAAATGAAAAGAGAAAGCCGGAATAGCTTTAATTGAGGCAAGAACAACATGCCAATTCAAATTATAGGCTGTTGAAATACAGAAAATGAGGATGCATGATATTCTCACAAATGGACTGAACCTTATTTACAAATACAGTGTCAAAATAATGCCTGCTGTTATGACATGGGGTGGAATAGGGACAAAGCATCACAGCAAACATGTCTCCTATATGAATTTCCACTAAATGTCAGAATGTACATTCAGCCTCTAATTATTTGGTGAGATACTTAAAAAATGATATAGCCTGTGGGACTCTTCTTTGTACAGTACTGTGGCCAGAACTGTAAGACTTCTAACATCCCTGGTTTTTCCCCACTACATGCTAGTGATGGTGGTGCTCTTGTATTCTGTGGAATTAGTTCCAACTAATGCTGTTGTTAAGTGTCGTTGAGTCCATTCAAATCAGAGACTTTAAGCACAATAGAAAATGAAACACTGCCTGGTCCTGTGCCATTCTCACAATCACTGTTACACTTAAACCCATTACAGCTGCCACTGTGCCATCCTGACTTCCAAAGAGCATTCCGGTTGTTCTTCAAACACAGATTAGTTTGTTCTTCTAGCAGTCCAAGTTACTTTCAATATTCTTCTCCAACACCATAACTCAAATAAATAATTTTTTTCCACAGTCTATCCTTAGTCATTGTCGAACTTTCACATGCATATTAGGCTACTGAAAATATCATGGCTTGGGTCAGGTGCACTTTAGTCCTCAAAATGGCATCTTTGCTCTTGGACACTTTAAAGAGGTTTTGTGCAGCAGATTCGCCTAAAGCAAAACGTCATCTGATTTCTTAACTGCTGCTTCCATGAGTGTTGATGATTGATTGAGTGCAATCCGTACTGAAGGCTGTGGTCTTTGATCTGTATCAAAAAGTATTTAAGTCTTCTTCACTTTCAATAAGCAAGGTTGTATCTTATGCAGATTGCAGGTTGCTAATGGCTCCCCCTCCAATCCTGATGTCAGGTTCTTCTTCATATAATCAAGCTTCTCAGATTATTTGCTCAGCATACAGACTGAATAAGTATGGTGAAAGAATACAGCCCTGGAGCACATCTTTCCTGATTTTAAATCATTCTGTATCCTCTTGTTCTGCTTGAATGACTGCCTCTTGGTCTATATACAGGCTCCTTAGGAGCACAATCAAGTATTCTTGAATACTCATTTTACATAATGTTGCGCACCGCTTGTCAGGATCCACATGTTTGAAAGCCTTTGCATAGTCAATAAAGCACAGGTAAACATCTTTCCAGTATTCTCTGCTTTCAGCCCAGTTCCATCTATTGTCAGCAGAGATAGCTCTTGTCTGAATTTGGCTTGAACCGCGGCCTTTTCCCTGTCAATGTACTCTTGCAGTCATTTTAAAATTACATTTACCAACATTTTACATGCATGAGATATGAATGATATTGTCCAGTGATTTCTGTATTCCATAAGGTCATCTCCCTTTGTAATGGACACAAATATGGATCTCTTCCAATCTGTTGGCTAGGTAGCTCTCTTCCAAATTTCTTGGCATAGGTGAGGGAGTACCTGCAGTACTACTTCTGTTTGTTGAAAGATTTCAATTTATATTCCATCCATTCCCAGAGCGTTGTTCTTTGCCAATGCCTCAGTTCACCTTGGACATATTCCTTCAGTACTATTGACTCTTCATCATAAGCTGCACCTTGAAATGATTGAACATTGACCATTGTTTTTTGGTTTAGTGACTCTGTATTCTTTGTGTCTTCATATGATGCTTTCTGCATCATTCTCTTCCACAGCTGGCCCTTGGCCTCCTTTTGGCTGATGATATGGAGCTTTTCCATTGTCTCTTCCCAAAGATGTAGTAAATTTGATTTCTGTGTATTCCATCTGGTGAAATCCATGTGTATAATCATCTCTTATACTGTTGTACAAAGGTATTTGCAATGAATCATTGGTCTTGAAAAATTCTATCATGTGATCTCCAGTATAATTTCTAACACTAAGGCTATATTTTTGAATTGTTTGCTCAGCATACAGATTGAATAAGTATGGTGAAAGAATACAACCCTGGCACACAACTTTCCTGATTTTAAACCATTTAGTGTTCCATTTTTCTGTTCAAACAACTGCCTCTTGGTCTTTGTATAGGTTCCCCAGGAGCACAGCTAAGTGTTAGAAAATACTCAAATTTCACAATGTTGTCCATAGCTTGTCATGATCCACACAATTGAAAGCCTTTACACATTCAGTAAAGCACAGGTAAACACTGAATCATATAAAATTATGAAAGGTATGTGCCAGGGTTGTATTCTTTCATCATACTTATTTAATTAATATGTATGCTGAGCAAATGATTTGAGAAGCTAGATTATACGAAGAAAAATATGACATTAAGATTGGTGGAAGACTCATTAAGCACATGCAGTATGATACAACCTTGTTTGCTGAAAGAAAAGTGGACTTAAAATACTTACTGATGAAGATCAAAGACCACAGCCTTCAGTATGGGTTGCACTTCAACATAAAGAAAACAAAAATCCTCACCAATGGACCAATAAATAACATCAAGATAAATGGAGAAAAGATTGAAATTGTCAAAGACTTAATTTTGATCAGATCAACTATCAGCACTCTTGGAAGCAGCAGTCAAGAGATCTAATGATATATTGCATTAGGTGAATCTGCTGCAAAAGATGTCTTTAAAATGTTCAAGACTAAGGTATTCCTGACCTAAGTCATGATATTTTCAATAACTTCATATGTATGTGTAAATTGGATAGTGAATAAAGAAGATTGTAGAAGAACAGATGCATTTGAGTTATGCTGTTGAGGAGACTATAAAAAGTACCATGGGCAGCCAAAAGAACAAAGAAATCTGTTTTGGAAGAATTAGAGCCAAAATGCTCCTTAGAAGTTAGGATGGCCAGACTTCATTTCTCTTATGACATGTCAAGAGAGACCTGCCCCTGGAGAAGGAAATCATGCTTGGCAAAGTGAGGCATCAATGAAAAAGCAGAAGACCTCCAAGAGAAAGATTGGCATAGTAGCAGTAGCAATAGGCTCAAGCATAGCAATGATTGTGAGATGGGTGAAGGACTGAGCATTGTTTCATTCTGTTGTGTATGAGGTGGCTATGAGTTAGTACTGACTCGATGGCACCTTACAACAACACCAACAAACCATCTTTGATATTTTCTACTTTCAGCCAAGATCCAACTAACATCAGGATGGTCCATGTCCTCGTCAGAATCCAGCTTGAACCTCTGGCAGTTCCATGTGAATGTACTGTTACAACTATTTTTAAATGATCTTTAGCAAAATTTTACTTGCATGTGTTTTAATGATATTATCTGATGATTGCCACATTCTATTGGGTCACCTATCTTTGGAATGGGCACAAATATGGGTCTCTTCCAATCAGTTGGCCAGGTAGCTGTCTTCCAAATTTCTCAGCTGAGATGAGTGAGTGCCAGCAGTGCTGCCTCCGTTTGTTGAAAGATTTCAATTTGTATTCCATCAATTCCTGGAGTTTTGTTCTTTGCTAATGTCTTCAATGCACCTTGGACTTCTTCCTTCAGTATAATTGGCCCATGTTCATATGTTACCTCATGAAATAATTGAACACCAACCATTTCTTTTTGGTACAGCCACTCTGTATATTTCTTCCATCTTCTTTTGATGCTCTCTGCATCCTTCAATATTTGCCCACAGAATCCTTCAATATTTCATGTTGAGGCTTGTATTATTTCTTCAATTCCCTCAGCTTGTGAAATGCTGAACATGTTGTTCCCTTTTGTATTTTTTTAACTTCATATTCATTATAATATTTAACTTTGTGTTCTCGATCTGCCCTTTGAAATTTTCTATCCAACTCTTTTACCTCCTCATTCCTTCTAATTGCTTAGCATCTCTATGCCAGAAAGCAAGTTTCAGAGTCTCTTCTAACATCCATTTTGGTCTGTTACTTCTTTCTTGTTTTCTTAATGACCTTATGTTTTCTTCCTGTATGTTCTTGATATCATCCCACAACTCTTCCAGTTTTGGCCATTTGTGTCTGATTCATCAAATCTGTTCTTGAGATGATATCTAACTTCAGTTGGGATATGTTCAAGGTCATATTTTGTCTCTTGAGGACTTGATTTAATTTTCTCAGGTTCAGCCTGAACTTGTGTATGAGCAGTTGATGATCTGTTCTACCGTCTGCCCAGGTCTTGTTTTAGCTGATGATATGGAATTTTTCAACCTTTTCTTTCCACAGATGTAGTAATTTGATTTCTGTGTATTCCATCTGGTGAGGTTCATGTTGATAGCCATATAAACAACATAAAAGTTGTTTTAAAAAGGGTATTTGCAATGAACAATACTATGGTCTTGCAAAATTTTATCATGCGATCTCCAGCGCATCATTTCTATAACCAAGACAATATTGTATTATAATTGATCCTTCCTCTTTATTTCTAACTTTTGCATTCCAATTGTCAGTAGTGATCAATACATCTTGATTGCATGTTTGATCAATTTCAGACTGAAGAAATTGGTTGAATTCTCCAAATTCATCATCACTGGCTTAGTGGTTGGTGTGTAAATTTCAATACGTTATATTAACTGGTCTTCCTTGTAGCTGTATGTATATTATCCTATCACAGACAGTGTTGTACTTCAAGATAGATCTTGATATGCTCTTTTTGATGATGAATGTGACCCTATTCCTATTCAAGTTGTCATTCCTGGCATAGTAAACCATATGGATTGTCAGATTCAAAATGATCATTATCCAGTCCATTTCTTCTCACTAATGCTTAGGATATCAATATGTATCCATTCCGTCTTATTTTTGACAACTTCCAGTTTTCCTAGACTCATTCTTTGTACATTAAATTTTCTGATTAGCTATTAGATAATCAGCTATTTATCCTCATTTTGAGTTGTGCCTAATCAGCAAATGAAGGTCCCCAAAGCTGTACTCCATTTGAATCATCACGATCAACTCTACCTTGAGGAAGCAGTTCTTCCCCAATCATATTTGAGTGTCTTCTAACCTAAGGAGCTAATTTTCTGGTACTATATCTGCCAATATTCTAGTGCTCTTCATGACGTTTCAATATTCAGCATTCTGGTGCTATCTGACAGTATTCCACTGCCATTCATAAGATTTTCATTTACTAAAAATTTGGAAATAGTCCATCTCGACTGCTTTGCCTGTCTTAGTCTGGAAGCTCATCTGAAACCTGTCCAATGTAGGTGACTCTACTGGTATTCAAAATATCAGTGGCATAACTTCTTGAATCATAATAACAAGTAAGCCACCACAGTACAACAAACTGACAGATGAGTGGCGGCCCAGAGAACTTATGTGTTAATCACTTGATGCTCCTGAACTATCCTTTTACATGACTCTAGGACTGAAGGACTCTGATGTAGATTCATATTATTTTTTTACTTGATAATTATAGCATATCATCTAATAAACAGTGGCTACCATTTTTTTTTTTTACCCTCCTCTGAGAAAGGTTCTAAACACTTTTAAAAACTAAATATATTTATTAGTATTCCAAAATTCTAGTCTTATGATTTCAAGCACCCCTAAACTGCAACTATTCTGTATTACAGAGACTTCAACTTTGCCAAAAGTGTCACATAGGATGAGATGGTGGGAAGGGGGCATTTACTACAGTATTAGAGAGTTGCCCCCAGTATCTGGGTGTCTGTGGACTTATATTAATTCTCATAGGATCAGTGGAAGTTCCATCCTAAGGATACTTCACTCTCCTCTAACTCACACTCCATTCAATATCCTGAGGATGATGCTGATATCTAGGCTTTGATGAGCAGTTTGGGAACAGTTTTGCTACAAAAGGGTTTTGATAATAACCCTTAAGATGCTGAGAAAATATGTCATAATACCCATGTGCATTAATAGCTGAGGAAGAAACAGAATGAAAGACACCTGGAGCACCACGGCCTCATTGCTGGCTTTTCAGAGGAGTACCTGTGGGTGAAGGCACAGCTGGTAAAGCAAAAGAGCTTCAGGAAAAAGTTGTGGCTGCCCTGGCAATGAGACTGTGCCTAGAATATGTGAAGGATCTGTGCTTATCAAGGAGCTCTGGTAGCATAGTGGTTACGAGTTGGGCTGCCAACTGCAAGGTCAGCAGTTCAAAACTACCAGTGGTTCCGCAGGAGAAAGATGAGGCATTCTGCTCCTGTAAAGATTTACAGCCTCGGAAACCCTGTACAGGGTCACTGTGAGTCATGGTACTTAACAACAACATGTGCATATCAATATCCTAAGACAAGAAATGAAAGCTAGACACACTGAGAGGTTGTGGACTTTATAACCTCGTCACTCTGGATTCCTCCCAGAGACATCACAGGCAGGATTCCAGCCTATTCTGCCGGGGTGACAAATCAGGGCAGTAGCAATGTCAAGAGAACTAGGTCAGGTACTACTACCTCCAAGTGGTTCTTTAAACCCATTCATCACTTTGGGATTTCTTGAGGAAATAGAGGAAATAAAAGGAGGGAAAATGGAAGCAAAGGGACCACTCAAAGACAGCAGAAACCAAAGTTTATTAGTGGGAAAGTGTTGCAAACAGCATTGCATTTAGAATGAAAGGCTTCATTTCTGGTTAAGACACTCAAACTCTGTGTGGCTTCCCAGATCCTGCAGGACCTGTCTCTGATCACAACAGAATTTACTCACTTCACACATATCATTGCTCTTCTTGTGTCCTGACCTTTTTTACATCCACATGTCTGTCCATCCATATACCTATCTGTTCCTTCCTTCCTCCATCCATTCTTTCCTTCCTTCCTTCCTTCTTTCAATTCCTCAAACATTCCTTGTTCTTCTAGACCTGGGAGATTCCTCAACCTCCACCTTTGTGTTATTACACATCTTTCATCTGTTTAGGTGTTACTCAGGAAATAGCACATTCCAAGAGTAATTGAAGAGAGTTTAATGAAGGGACTTTTTACAAAGATGTGGGAAGGTTTACAGGAATCAACAGGGGTAGTGAAGCATCAGGATTTAGCCAAGGGGAAGTCATTGCTTCCCACAGGCCTAAAGAAACAATAGGAGACACAGATACTGGGCTCAGAGCTGTGTCTGTGGGAAAGAAACAGCCCCTCAGGAGCACCAGCAGACACTTGTGCAGCCTATGAATATTGAGAAATTGGGGACCAAATGGGAACCACTGCAGGAAAATCATCACCTACCTAAACAGAGCAAAGAATCACAAGAAACAGATTGCTGCTTCATTTTCACCTTCCACATCTTGGGCAAGTAAAGATTGTTGGAAGAACCTAGTTTATGTTTGGAATTCTAGATGCAAGAGAGTCTGAGAAATGTAGTCCTTTTAAATGTTCCAACCTCTCCAAATGAAGGAGAGTGAAAGGGAGCTTGAGAAAAGCCAATGCTTACATACTTATGATTATATCTACCACACCTCAGGCCTTTATTCTTGATTTCATTTCATCCAGATCTCTGCTGGCATGCATGTTACTTTCACCTCTCCATATGAAGTAGTACCTACAGCCTACATACTTAACAGCACCTCATCTCTCTACACTTATATCATGACTCCTATCTGAAAGTCACTGTCTGAAATAAAAATCTATACTTATTAGCTTATCCCCCCCCCCAGCACTTCCATAGTGTAACCCCATGTGAGAAGATATTTTTTCTATTTTGCTCACTCTACCTTCTTCACTGTCTCTTGCTCAGTGACTATTTATTAAAAGAGTATTGAACAAATATGCCAGAAGAGAAGACTCAGACCAGATATTGAAAGGCTATTAAAAGCTACCCTGGGGTCTCAGAGATAGTCTTCAGCAGAGATAATGTTAGAAAGGAACTTGGGCAGAGGAGGAATGTGATGCTACCTGTAATTGTAAAGCTCCTCTGGCAGAAGCTGAGAAGCCAGCTGTAAGGGGCCACAGGAGAGACAATTGTTCAGCAAGGCAGTTGGGTTGGCAGTCTTTTGAGTGGGACTTCTCAGGTGCAGGACATTGCTGGGCCTGTGAGTGGAAAGAGGCATGGGGGAGGGCAGTGAGCACTCCTGGCATGAAAAGCATAATCCTAGTCCCCTGAGGAGTCAGTAATCTATTTGGGGAAATTAGATTCACAAGCATGAAATATGTAGAGCACATTCAGAAGTATAAATTAACACAGTATGAGGGCACAGGTCCCCAAGGAACCCTTAAGAAGGAGGAGGTGGTTTGGGCATGCTTGATCTGGAAGATATTCTGGAGGCCACGAGGATAAGTGAAGGCTAGCGGGAAATTCTGGGTAGCCAGAGATGTGAGAAGCTTGCCTGGGAAGTAAAAACCTATTGGAAACACATTGGCAGCAGATTGCTTGGCACTTGGCAGTAACTCTGATACATGCTTTTTAAAAATTGTTGAATAAACAAGTAAATACTCTAAAGTCAGAGAAATTTGCTCAGTGCTCATGTTCCCTTGTCTGCAGAATACAACTCTAAGAGCATGTCTTCCTACTTGAAACACTCTTTCCTAGACTTCAGTTTCCCTCTCTGGCATCTCTTCCTTTGTCCTTTGTCTTATTTTCTTCCCTCTGTTAACTGATTCTCATTAAGTTATGATTCTCTTCCATAGTCACTTCTATTTAAAAAGATCCCAAATCAATTACCAGATATGGGTCACTTAAAAGCCATTTGGACAACATCAAACTACATATACTCATATGTCCGTGTTTCCTTAAGACTTTTTTTTCTTTTCAGTATGATAATTTTATTGTTTTTAAAGGTTTTATTGTGAATTGAGTGATAGTTTACATGGGGATCATCAGTTTTACATTCATTGTTTCATTGCAATGATGACAATCTCCTCCGTGAATCATTATTCAACAGTTTTGATTCTATTCCCTCTGTTATTTTTGGAAGGTGGGGATGTACACAAAAACACTCACGAATATATAATCATTTAAACAACCAAAGGACAAGTCTCTTTTAAATATTTAATCTTTTTAAAACTATTTTTTTGGATTAGTTTAATATTTCCCCTTAATGGCTTTAAATACCCCAAACCTAGACTCTTGCAGAACTGGACCAATTTCTCTTGTCATCTTTGATCAGCTGTCCACACAGACGCTACAGTGGTATTTGTAAATAATAAACCCGATCTTATGGTTTTCCTGTCTGAAGCCCTTCCATACCTATTTATGGCTCCAATGATACAATAAAAAATTCACTAATGCTGGTAGCGTAGTGGTTAGGAATCGAACTGCGAACCGCAAGGTCAGCTGTTCGAAACTACCAGCTGTTCCGCGGGAGAAAGATGAGGCTTTCTGCTCCCGTAAAGATTTACAGCCTCGGAAACCCTGTACAGGGTCGCTATGAGTCGGAACCGACTCCACGGAACATAACAACAACAACAATAAATGCTGATAAAAAGACTCTAGATGATCTAGTTCCTGCTCCTTCTCTCATCCTACCTCCACTGCTATCCAACTCCCACCAGCTAATTTTAGATCTGGAAAAAGTCATCATATATTATGCCTCAGGACCTTTGCACATCTTATTCCATACAGTACAACAATTCCTGCAATATAACCTAACTATATCTTTCTTTTGACTAACTTCTACTCATTACTCAGGTATTGTTTCCTTCAGAATTTTTTAATTTTTATTTTTTATCCCATAGTCTAGGTTCATTTCTGCTCCCATATGATTTGACTACACTTTCCACATTATATTATTCTGACATAATTTGTTTTCTACATATAACTCCATAGACTGGGATTATGTCTTAATCACAGTACAAACTATACAAGGGAGCTTCAAAAAGTTTGTGGATAAATGGAACTAAATGATAATAGAATTTTTTCATGAACTTTTGAAGTCCCCCCATGTTTTTAGTCCCTGGTACATAGACAATGCTCATTGTTATAAACTTTTTATTGTGATGTGAGTGAAGGTTTATAGACTAGATCATCATTCCCATATTGAAAAAAATCATACACTTTGGTCATTACAATAATTGTAATTCCTTCCCCATACCATAGTTAACCTGGAGCCCTGGTGTGGTGCTGTGGGTTAATGCGTCAGACTGCAAAGTTGTTTGAACTGCAAGGTCAGTAGTTCAAGCTCACCAGCTGCTCCTTAGAAACACTACACAGGATTGCTATGGGTCGGAATCGACTCAACGGCACTTAACAACAACAACCATAGTTAACACTATTTACCTCTATTCACTTTAACTCTTGTTCTCCCCCCTGTGTTTTCCACTAGAAGGTGCTCATTTTCATTAAGTGAATAAATTCCACCTATTTTTACAGCTCTTAAGCGTGGTAACAGCAGTGAGGTTGGCCCAGGATCGGGCCATGTTTCGCATGTTTCGTTCTGCTTTGCATGAGGTCACTATGAGTCGGTACCGACTAGCTGGCACCTAACAACAACAACAACATTTTTACAGCCACTACCTGGGCCAAACTCCTCCCTAGATTTATTTTAGTGTTTTACTAACTTCTTAGTCTCTAATCTCTCCTGCTTTAATTGTCTTTCACAGTGCTGCTAGTACTGATACCGCTCTGATCAAAAGCTTTCAGCAACTTGCTATCGTTTTTTGGCACTTAAGACCTTCCATGAGATGACTGTGCATTCATCTACTGGGAAATCTACTAGCCGTTTCCAATCTCAGCGGTTCCTTTCTATTATGGTTCTCATCTTATTTCCTCTGCTTGGAAAAAAAAAAATTAAATAAGCCTTTCCAGATTCTGAACTCCCTTCACCCTCTTCTCTGGGTTGAAGCTAATTATTCTTTCCTCTGAACACCACTTGATTTACACAATGCAAAGAGTGAGCAGATATAAATCTTGGCTCAGTTACTTCATTTCCAGAGTCTTAGTATCCTTGCCTGTAAAGTGGAACTGATAATATTTATATTGTCATCATAACAGTTATTTAGTACTAGCACATGCTGGGTAGTGTTCTCAGCACCTTTTTGTTGTTGCTAAGTGCTGTCAAGTTAGTTTCAGCCCATGGCAACCCTGTATAGGGTTTCCGAGGAGCAGCTGATGAGCTTGAACTGAAGACCTTGTGGTTCTTGTAGTCCAGAATTTACCTAATCATTACAATTGACTCCATTGATAGATGAAACTGATCCAATAACTAGAAGCCAATGACTTGCTAGGAAGTGACAGATCTGAGATTCAAACCTCAGCAGCCTTATTCCAGGTCTGTTCTCTTAGCCTCATTGCTACACTGCTTGATAGAGCAGTGTTAAAATGAGATTGTGGATTGCAAGTGCTTACAACAGGAAGAAGCTCCAGTAGGCATTGAGTGGGTGATGCCACAGCTTCAAGCAGATTTGAAAGTGGTCTCTGCTTTCAGGAATTGTTTGACCTTAAGCAAGTTATTTATTTCAATTTTAGTCACTTCATCTGAAAAGTGCCTTAATAATACTATTCTCTCATAAAATTGTTTTTTACTTTAAAAACAACACCTGTATAAAAATCTTGCCGCATTGCCTGGCACATGTTAAAATCTTCAGTGCGTATTTAAGTACATATAGATAGTTAAAAACAGCATAGCATCTGTTTGAATATTGTCTGATTGCATATATATCTGTGGTCCCAACTCTCATAAAGTTTAATACATTGAACATTTGAGGTACATACAATGGTTTTTAAGTCTGTAATAATAAATTGTTGCTATTTCATGATGTACATCAAAACATTATAATTACTGTTGTATTATTATGTGATGCTGACTTCAGATGAATCTTGACTCAAAGCAGAGAATGTCCAAAAGATGTTTACCTGTGCTTTATTGACAGTGCAAAGGCTTTTGATTGTGTGGATCATAACAAGTGATGGATAACATTGAGGAGAATGGGTATTCCAGAACACTTAATTATGCTCAGGAGGAACCTGTATAGACAAAGAGGCAGTCATTGAACAGAACAAGAGGACAGTGAATGGTTTAAAATCAGGAAATATGTACATCAGGGTTGTATTCTTTCACCTACTTATTTAATCGGTATGCTTAGTAAATAATCTGTAAAGCTGGATTACATATAGAAGAATGTGGCATCAGGATTGGAGAAAGACTCATTAACAACTTGCGATACACAGATGATACAACTTTGCTTGCTGAAAGTGAAGAGGACTTGAAAGACTTACTGATGAAGGTCAAAGGCTACAACTTTCAGTATGGGTTGCACGTTAATTTAAAGAAGAGAAAAATCTTTACTACTGGACCAGTAAGCTACATCCATATACATAGAGAAAAGATTGAAGTTGTCAAAGACTTCATTTTGTTTGGATCAACCATCAGCACTCATGGAAGCAGCAGTCAAGAAATGAAACTATGTATTGCATTGGGCAGATCTGCGGCACAAGACCTCTTTAAAGTGTTCAAGAGCAAAGGTGTCACTTTGAAGACTAATGGGCATCTGACCCAAGCCATGGTATTTTTAATAACCTCATATGCATGTAAAATTGGGCAGTGAGTAATGAAGACTACAGAATAATTGATGCATTTGAGTTATGGTGTTGAAGGAGAATATTAAAAGTACTATGGACTACCAAAAGAACAAAGCAATCTGTGTTGGAAGAAATTCATCCAGAATGCTCCTTGGAAGCCAGGATGTCCAGACATTGTCTCTCATGCTTGGGACTTATTATCAGGAAGTACCAATCCCTGGAGAAGGATATCATGTTTGGTAACGTGGAGGGCTGGGGAAAAAGAGGAGGACCCCCAATGAGATGGATTGGCACAGTGGCAGCAGCAATGGGCTCAAGCACAACAATGATTGTGAGGTTGGCCCAGGATCCGACAGTGTTTTGTTTTGCTGTGCTTAGGATTGCTTTGAGTCAGTACTGAGTAGATGGCACTAGTGAGCTCTGGTAGCGTAGTGGTTACGAATCGGGCTGTGAACCTTAAGGTCAGTGGTTCGAAACTACCAGCTGCTCCGCGGGAGAAAGATGAGGCTTTCTACTCCCGTAAAGATTTACACCCTCGGAAACCCTGTACAGGGTCGCTATGGGTCGGACCCGACTCGACGGCACTTAACAACAACAACAACAACAACAGCCTTTAGATTCTTACACTTGCAATAGATGCTCACATGGTTTTTTTTTTAAAGTGAAGAGATGACCCTCATTTTATTATTCCATTTAAAGAATTGGTGATATGAAATGACATTGAAAGTTTTTGTCCAGAAAAAGTCTCTTAAGATGGCAGTGTCCATGATGGCACTGTGGTCCTGGTGTGGTTTAATGCGCTGGACTGCAAAGTTGGTTTGAACTGCAAGGTAGACAGTTAAAGCTCACCAATTGATCCTCGGAGATCCTATACAGGGTTGCTATGAGTCGGAACTGACTAAACAGCACTTAACAACAACATGATATCACTGGGAGATGCATGTTACATCTTCTCTGTTTGGCATACTACTTCCATTTGAAAGAGTAAATGGCCAGAGGGATGCAGTTTTTTGTTGTTGTTGTTTTGTTTTCCCCCCTTCTTCTTTTCATTATATTGGTGCAGGAATAATTAATATTTACCATATGAAAACATATAAAGGAGTCAGATTCTATCTTGAAATGAAGACATTTACATTTGTCAGAAAATTCTTCACAGTTTTCACATTCAGGGTCTTTTGTATTATCATTTTTTTACATGTAGCCTAATGTTGTTGACTGGGGATATAGAAATAGTAAGTAATTTTAGAATCAGAGCTTTGGAAAAATCTAGGTTTGAGTCCAGACTTATCATTGAAAGAGTAATTCTAGATCAATCATATAAACATATGGGGTCTTATTTTCCTCATTTGTAAAATGCTGTTTGAACAAATGTAAGATCATACAGCAATGAATTTAGGAAACTTTCAAGGCCCTCCTTTAGTTGTCAGTATTGTTCTTGTCTAAGTGTGTGTTTCCTTGAATTTGAAATCATCCGTGTCTTACTGACTCCCAGTGTGGAGACAGAACCTGTATGGAACTGAGCTCATGTCAGATTTGGAATGAAAATGTGAGAGAATGTTAGTGCAGGCATGCATCTTAGTTAACCAAGTGATTCTCTAATGCCAATCAATTTCCTATTGCCTCCAAGATTTTTGCCTTTGTCTGTGCAATCTCTGCCTTATTATTGACCCAATATTTTCTTTTAATATCATTCACATTTTTACTTACATGTAAAAATAATAAACCACATCATTACTGAAAATGGAAACCAATTTCACCTCCCATAAATAGAAGGCACTATATCTGACAGCCGGATTCAGAAGAGGTCGTGGAATGAGGGCTATCATTGCTGATGTCCGATGGATCTTGAATCAGAAAGATGTTTACCTGTATTTTATTGACTACACAAAGGTGTTACAGACCGTGTAAGACTGGTCAGAGGTTCGAGGCCCTATAGGCCCGAGTGTAACAAATGAGGCCACTGGCAGTTAATAGCAAATTGTCTTTCTTCTTAATATTCAGTTACATGTATTAATTTAATACACGGAGCTGTTGATAATCCACAGATAAATGTGATATTTTCCTAAAGCTGAGACTAAAGGTTGCAAGGTCAAGCCTTTCTCCAAAAGGATTAACTAAAAATATCTTAGCTACTTCTCGGTTCTTTGTTCTATAGACAAAAAACCCATCCTCCCTAATCCTTTTC
>NW_006408553.1:1394774-1401629 GCF_000296735.1 Chrysochloris asiatica | reverse complement strand
AGACATATTTTCAGGAGGGTCCAGTCACTGGAGAAGGATATCATGTTTGGTAAGGTGGAGGGTCAGAGAAAAAGAGGAAGACCCCCAGTGAGATGGACTGGCAAAGTGGCAGCATCGATGGACTCAAGTGTGGCAGCAGTAGTGAGGTTGGCCCAGGATTAGGCAGTGTTTCGTTCTGCTGTGCATAACGTTGCTATGGGTTGGTACCAACTCGATGGATGGCACCTAACAACAACAACAACAAAATAGAAGACAAAAAATAAATACAATGAAAACTCAGCAATCTTATTAAATTTTCACCAGTTCTGCTAGCCAAGGTTCTGAGCCTCAGGCCTGCTTTCTCTGTCTTGGAAAGGTAAATTAGCACATATTAGAAAGGTGTTAACTAAAAACTCAAGCAAAGCTGAGGCTTGATGTATTGAAAGATAATTGAAAAGGAGATAAATTTCTCACTAAGGATTAAATGTAGCTTAATACTGTATTCATGCCTCACATAAATCATCTCCAAAAAGAAAACTAAGCCTGTTACTATTGCATCAATTTTGATTTGTGACAGCCCCATGTGTTAAAGAGTAGAACTTAATTCTTGACTATAAGATTAATGGAAGTAGACCACCATACTGCTGCTGGGTGGGTTTGAAGTACCAACTTCAGAATAGAGGTCAAATGCAAACCCTTTGTACTATCCAGGGACCTTACATTTATCTTCAGTGATCCACATTTTGGAGAAAATGTAACTTTAATCCAGCCTTCTCCTTTTACAGATGAGGACATTGAGACCCAAGTGTAGACATGATCTTGTTAACACAGTGGAAGAGTTTTCCAGACTAGAGTACTGATCAAGATGTCCCAGCCACCTAAGGTTCATATCACTGCTACCACCATTAAGACACATGCATCAAGTCCCTTAAGTCAAAAAGCTTTTTTAACCAGTTAGAGGGTATTTGCATCTATTATTCTGTTTAGCCCTCATAGCAATACTTTGAGATGAACAGACTTTGTCGGATTTGGGCCATTTTATATGTGTATTCTAAGACGTTCACTTCCATTGTAAGGTCACGCAGCTAGCAGGTGAGGAAGCCGAGCCTAGACACTGGCTCCTAGACATACTTTCTTTGCACTAGATCACCCAACCTCTCAGAGATACTAGCTTGACCTCATTTCATCTCTTTCTGCTTTGTAATTGAAATTTATATAACATATACTGATTACATTGTCTAGGAACAAGCTACCATCGGCTCTTGACATGCTTTGAATTTTCAAGTTCACTTCCTCATTCTTCTATCTGAAACATTCTGGAAAAGTAAATAAACTTTAAGACCCCATCTCCTTGGAGTGGCTGAGGTCTCTAGACTCATGGAGGGAGAGGTGATGTGTGCTGGTGGCCAAGGGGCAGCCTTGTAGGGTATGCCCTTTGGGTGATTGAATGATTGCATATCCCTTAGTGTTTTGGTGTACATCAAAAAACAAAACAAACAGAGGGAATAGAAGCAAATGCTATTGAATGATGATGCATGGAGGGGATTGTAATCATTGCAATGAAACGAAATATGGTAGAATGTGTGTAAAGCTGATGTTCTCCCATGTAAACTATCACTCAATTCACAATAAAACTTAAAAACAACAACAAAAACCCATCTTTTCAATCTAGTACAAGGCATGTGAGAGGAAATACAAGTGGCTAATCCACATGGCTTCCTGTGACCAGGCTGTGTGGTAGGATGATAGTGCTGTCAGGGCTGCTGAGTGATGTAAAAACATTAAACCGAGATTTCAGGTGGTCACATTCACACCCAGTCACATCCAAGACCCCCTTCTACCTTTGTGCACAGTATTTTCATTAATATCTTCCAGTGACACTTTTTATTAAATGAATTACAGGGATACCACTTTTTTTGTGTGTGTTTCATTTTATTATTTACTTTACAGGTTTGTTTTTTGCAAATTGAAAGTTTGTGGCAACCCTGCATCAAGCAAGTCTATTAGCACAGTTTTCCATCAATATGTGTTCACTTTGTGTCTATGTGTTACCAAGAATTACCAAGAAAATTTTGGTAATGCTCACAATAATATTTCAAAATTTTTTCATAATGCTATTGCACATTGAATAGACTACCAAACCAAACCAAATGAATTTCCATCGAGTCAATTCTGACTTGGTGGAGCTCTGGTAGAGCAGTGGTTACGAATTGGGCTGTGAACCGCAAGGTCAGCAGTTCGAAACTACCAGCGGTTCTGCAGGAGAAAGATGAGGCAATCTGCTCCCGTAAAGATTTACAGCCTCGGAAACCCTATGCAGGGTCGCTATGAGTCGGAACCAACTTCATGGCACTTAACAACAACAACAATGACCTTATAGGACAAAGTAGAACAACCTCTTAAGAGTTTCTGAGACTAAATCTTTATAGGAACAGGTACCTCATCTCTCTCCTTTGGAATAGCTGGTAGATTTGAACAGCTAACCTTTTAGTTGTCTAATGCTTTTCCCATAATGCCACCAG
Source organism: Chrysochloris asiatica (assembly GCF_000296735.1). Classification (NCBI taxonomy): domain Eukaryota; kingdom Metazoa; phylum Chordata; class Mammalia; order Afrosoricida; family Chrysochloridae; genus Chrysochloris; species Chrysochloris asiatica. The sequence continues at coordinate 1,399,128 of NW_006408553.1, read as the reverse complement.
GACTCCTTAAAAGATTACAGTATAGTATAAATATAACTTTTATATGTACTGGGAAAAAACAACAAAAAAAGTGTGATTTGCTTTACTGTGATATTTGCTTTATTGTGGTAGTCTAGAGCAGAATCAGCAATATCTCTGAGGTATATATTATTTCAACTTCTTAACATGTAGCTTCAGGGAGAGGACATATAAGTAGCAGACAATTTATTTTCAATGCTTTCCCCGTATCCCATATGCTAAAGTCTAAATGAATTAGCCTGGCATTCAAATCTTCTCATGGTATTTTTGTTGTTGTTAAGTGCCGTCGAGTCGGTTCCGACCCATAGCGACCCTGTACAGGGTTTCCGAGGGTGTAAATCTTTACGGGAGTAGAAAGCCTCATCTTTCTCCCGCGGAGCGGCTGGTAGTTTCGAACCGCTGTCCTTAAGGTTCGCAGCCCGATTCGTAACCACTACGCTACCAGAGCTCATGGTATGGCTAAGCGGTTATTCTTGTTGGCATAGCTAACCTCCTCAAACTTTACTCAGCATTACAGAGTAAACTTGGGTTCAGACCTTACGCAGCCTTCCGGTATAGAGTTTCTGAGAATGTTAATCTTTATGGGAGCAGAAAGCCTCATCTTTCTCCCATGGAGAGATTGGAAGATTTGACTTACTGATTTTGTGGTTAGTAGTCCAGCTCATAATCGACTACACTACCAGGGTTCCTAATCTTTAATCTTTAGCCCCACATTAACATTTATTCCTTAGCAACTCCCTTCAAAATGGGTCCATAATCATGGGCATGTTGTTAAGTTCCATAGAATTGGTTCCAACTCATAGTGATTCTGTATAGGATTTCCAAGGAGTGACTGGTACATTTGAACCATTAACCTTATGGTTTGCAGTCCATTGCTTGTCTTACAGTGCCACAGCAGAGCTTCAATCACAGACATAGAGACTAGGATTTACAATGTATCACAGAATAGAGAGATTTGGCTAGAAGCGTCATAATAAATCACTAGCTGCCATGCACCTAATATCTTGGAAACAGGCTGTAATATTTTTGCAGTCCAAGTGTGTTTCTTTCCTGTATTCTCACTGCTTCCTGCCCTGTGTCACATAGGAAATAGATGCTCAGTGTGTCTGTGGTCCAGAACTACCTTCCCAATCAAGGGATAATAATGAAGTATGAAGAGTCTTAAGAACCAAGCAAAGGAGTTTGGAGTTGTGTTTGTTTCACTCTAAACTGCTGAAACTGAGCACTCTAACAACATATACTTTTGGCTGCCACATCCTTTTTTAAATCTCCTAATTAGGAAAAAAGAAAAAAGAAGAATTTTTTTTTTTTTTTTAGCTGAGCCCACAGCATGGAAGAATAGAAAACTGCTTATCCAGTCCCCTCCCATCTCCCCAAATATTTTTAATCCCCCCACCTTGTTGGTTGTGGTCTTTCCCCTCCCAACCAGTGAAAGGAAACAGATGATCATATCTGTCCTCTTGAATGTGTCTTTTGTTATTTCCTTCACTTTTCCATCTCTGCAGTGGACTGTAAAGTCTTATTTTCCTCAACCCTGCAAAACTGCAAAGAATCTCACTCATTGCCTGGGCAGAGGAGTCAGGGAGTAGACATCAAGTGAGCAGTGGAGTCCCTGAAGGAGAAGGTGCTCTGACGCCTGAGATGTGATTGTCACGGAGGGCTGTTGTCATGGAGACTGGAGTGGCAATCTGTGGTGATGTGGAGCTCAGAAAGAGAGGGTGAGAAAGTGACTGAAGGGAAGAGAGAGGGAGGGAGAAGGATGGAAGGCAGAAAGAAGATGACAGAGAAAAGGGAGGAAGAAAGAGAAAAATGAAATAAAAGCAAAAGATAGGAAGACAGAGGGAGGAATTTCCTGGAAGATAGGATTTCTAATTTGGGAAAGACAATAGGAGGTGAATAGAGAATGGTTATTACTACAGGAGAGGAAAGCAAGGATAGAAGAGGTGTGAAGTGGAGTGATAAAGGAGAGAAGGAGAAAAAAGAAGTAAGGAAAGGGAGGTAGATGAAAGAGACGGGAGAGTGGAATAGACTGAATGAAGATGAAAGAAGAGGCTGAAGAATGAACAGGCATGTGGTTCAGGGAGAGAGCCAGCCTGACTTGCAGAATAATCTTTAATTATTGCCCTGATGTTTTCCATCTCTATCTGCTCTTTGATCTCCTGTGTTACACATTAACATGAGCAACCAAATGCCTGTATTTCTTGTTTAAAAACTCGATGAGGCAAGACTTCAAAGTGAAGAGTGGAACAAAACGGTGGCGCGCCTGGCTTTTTGTCCTGTCGGTTTGCTTGCCCAATTAAGTTAAATGGAGTCCTGGAACACCCTTCTGATCCCAGCTGGGCTCCCACACTGCACTTGTTCCCAATGTTGGCCAGACAATGATCTCAGCTGCCTGGCTGATGGCTATCTGTTGAACACAATCCTACCACCCCAAGCCCTCTGAGGGGTTGCCTAAACCCAGTTACTGTGCAGCCCCAGGGAGGCCCTGGCCAGCTGGGCAGAGACTGGGTCAGGCTCACTCTCTTGGCACAGGGAAGTCCCCTCTAGTGTGAAATATGCCTGAAGCAGCAGAAGGACCTTTGCTTCCCTCTTCTGCTCTCCATTTCAGGAGCCAGGAGATCTGTAGACAGCCAAGTTCACTGGTCTGGGGAATCAGTTAAGATCTGGTCTGCCAAGAGCAGCAATTTAGTTCCTCTCTCTGACCTCAGTTTCCTGGAGTCCTGGTATGGCATTGTAGAATAAGCACTAGACTGCAAGTTTGGTTTGAACCACAAGGTCAGTTTTTCAAACCCTATACGGTATCACTATGACTTGGAATCAACTTGAAGGCACTTAACAATAACAACAAATATAGGAACTAGATTCCGCCAGTGTCATCTCTGTGGTATTGGCATTTGCTTGTGTCATCTTCTGATGCTTGCAAGACACCTCTATCAGGGAGTCTCCACAATGTCCTTGGGTCCACAAAGAAATGTCTTTTTTCCACTCAAAATGCAGGTGCATGATTTAAATGGAGTTTTTCTTTCCCCATATCTATAACTTCCCTGACCACAAGCTTTGAACTTTGCCCTGTCTTGCCCTTTTCTAGATCTCCCATGAAGCATGGCCAGTCAGTCAGAGGGAGGTACAACTGATAAAGCTTACTCACACTGTGTTGGGTAAAATAGGAGTTCTGGTGTGGCACTGTGGATAAATGCACTGGACTGCAAAGTTGCTTTGAATCATAAGGTTGGCAGTTCAAGCTCACCAGCTGCTCCTTGGAAAACTTATACAGGGGCTCTATGGATCAGAACTGACTTATAGACACTTAACAACAACAAAGTTTTAATTCAGAATTCTCACCTTCCACGCAGGAGTCCTGGTATGGCGCTGTGGGTAAAATGTCGGACAGTAACTTTGGTTTGAACTGCAAGGTCAGTGGTTCAAACTCACCAGCTACTCCTCGGAAACTCTATACAAGGTCTCTAGTCATCAGAACCAACTCAACGACATTTAACAATAACAACAATGCTGAAGATCTGGGTTTAACTTTTGGTCAATGCAACTCATGTGCAGTCACCACCTGTTGGTCAGTGGAAGCTTATGTGTTGCTATTAAGGTGAACAAGTTTCATTGGAACTTATAGACTAACATGGACAGGAAATAAGGCCTGGAGATCAATTTCCAAAAATCAGTGTGTGGAAATTCTGTGGATCACATTGTCTGATCTTATTGTACATGCTGTTGTTATGAGTTAGAAGCTCACTTGATAGTAGCCAATAACACATGCTTGGTAAGGTGGAGGGTCAGGGAAAGAAGAAGATCTTCAGCAAGATGGATTGACACACTGGCTGCAACAATGGGCTCTGGCATAACAATCATTGTGAAGATATTGAAGGACTGGGCAATGTTTTGTTCTGTTGTGCATAGTGTTGCTATGAGCCAGAGCTGACTTGAGGCACTTAACAACAACAAATGATATTTGAAAAAACAAAACTGTCTGAAAAGAAGGCAATGAATAACCCAAAAGAATGTCTCTAGAGGACTCAGTTGTTGGATTGACTATGCTGGAGGAGTATTGCTATTTGCTGTTGTTAGGTGCCATCTGGTCGGTACTGACTCATAGCAACCTTATGCACAGCAGAATAAAACACTGCCCAATCCTGGGCCAACCTCACTACTGTTGCCACGCTTGAGTCCATTGATGGTGCTACTTGGCCAGTCCATCTCACTGGGGGTGTTCCTCTTTTTCTCTTACCCTCCACCTTACCAAACATGATATCCCTCTCCAGCAACTGGTACCTCCTGACAATATATCCAAAATATGAGAGACAAAGTTTGGCCATCTTGGCCTCCA
>NW_006408553.1:1389485-1393264 GCF_000296735.1 Chrysochloris asiatica | reverse complement strand
GAGGCCTTTAAATCTTGCTGCAAAAGGGAATTCTTACTCTATCGATGATCCTTTGTGTGTTTTGGGGGAGGGGGAACTTATCTCAGGGTGATGGGCTGATGTGGTAAACCTTTATGCATCCATATCTTCCCTTCCTCATCATCTCTTATACTTAATAAATGGTTAGTGAGCACTTTGTAATTTAACTCAGTGGTAATTGAGCTGGATAGAGTGGGACTCACAGAAGGAGCACAAGATAAAGATCTGTCTGAGAATACTTTACAATCAGGACAGACAAAGCATGGGACTGTCAAATAGGACAACTCTAGTACACCATATCAAGCAATTTAAGTTATTTTTGAGCATCCATAAAACAAAGAGTTCAATCTGGCTTCCCTTCCCAGTCTTACCCTGCTTGCTTTTGAGATTTTGTTCCTCAAGGACTAGTGTGTTATAGGTAATTGCCAAGCCCCCTTCCTTACTGGAGTCATGTCTGAGTGGAAGAGTGAGCCACCAAGCTCCAGGTTCTCTGAGGGTTGCTGGCAATGACAGATGTTATTTTATGGAATGCAGCACCAGAGATGTGAAATATATAGTTCATAAGTGTCATGGGGTGGAAAGCTGGGGGAGGAAACGAGGGAGGAAGGAGACTCTATCTTTGGTTATTATTTTCCAAGTCAGATGAGAAGCTGATTGGGGTGAAGAGAAGGCTCAAGTAGGAAGACTTTCTTTTTTCTTGGCAGCTAGGAATTTTTAGTACATTGGCATTTGAGAACAGATTTATGAGCTCATGTTTGTTCCCTCCCCCCATATGGGTTTCTCATTTTGGGGGGCCCAGGAGAAAGTGATGATGCTTTTGTGATCTCCTGGGGGCCTGACACAACCCAAATGAAGCAAAACCAGATATGGGTAGGTGGTGTATCCCTGAGTGATACTCAGAAAGGACAGCACCCAGAAACCCCTTATTACAAAGCCTGTGTATTACTCCTCAGTATGATGCAGTAGTTAAGAGTCTGCTTAGGACAAGATTTTGTGAGTGAAATCTTGGCTCTTTCAGCAAAATCTTTCCATAACCACCCTGTATCTCAGTTTCCTTCTCTATGAAATCAGGAAAATAATTGACCTGTATTATATGTAGTACAGTTGTGAGGCTTAATTTACTACAGTAATGCTTGGCATTTAGTTGGTTTTCAATAAATATTATCTACTATTTTATATCTATTATTTGAGGTTGGTAGGAATGGTGATAGGGAAAGAGTCCTGGTATGGTGCTACAGGATAATGCACTGGACTTCAAGGTCAGTTTCAACTGCAAGGTCTGTTGTTCACACCTACCTGCCACTCCTCAGAAATCTATATAGGATTGTTATGAGGCAGAACTGACTTGGTGGCACTTTACAAAAACAAGAAAGGTGGTTGGTTGTGGTGGTTATTTGCCCTTGAGCCTGCTCCAATTCATGGTGACTCTGTAGATAGCTTCTGAGTCTGGGAATCTTTACTGGAACAGAAAGCTTTATCTTTATTCTGAGGAGTGGTTAGTGGATTTGAACTCCTGACCTTGCAGTTAGCAGCTCAATGCAAAACCCACTACACCACTTGGGCTCCTTGGTAGGAAAAATATGAACCTCGTTTTACAGGGACAGAAATAAAAGAACTTTGCCCAGCTCATGATGGGTGTAATTGTATCCTTTGACACTTCTTTTCTCCCATGATACTATGCATGGCCTATTTTGGTTGAATCTTCAGTCTTGACACACATAGTAGCCAAATGATTTTATTAATCATATATTTCTAGTTCTCTTTCTGCCTGAATATAGGGTAGGGTTGTAATCCTTGCTCCAATTAAAACTAGGATGACCATGTGACTTGATTTTAACATTGAAATGTGAGCAGAACTAACAAACCTATGTCACTTCTGAGTGGGAGTTCCAAGAGGCAGGGTATAATTTGCTACATCCTTTCCCCAATACTACAGTGATTATGTGAGCACATGTTCAGATGAAGCCTTCATCAGCCTGAACTCATGAGAAAACAGGATGAGGACAGTACCCATCTAACCCTCATTGGACACAAAATATGAGCTAGGTTGTGTGAAGCTACTGAGGTGTGGGAGTCATTTGTTGTGACAGCATAACCAAGCACATCTTGACTGCTCTGCCATAATTAAGCTAATGTATCTAGAAGATGGATTCTTCCTCCAGAACAGCTGAATCAGATGGACAGATCTGAAATGTCAGCTCATCTTTCTCTGCCTTTCCTCATTTAGTTTTGATCTGTTTTTATTTCCTAGTGGTTGACATTCAGCTCCAGGGCTGAAGGTTGTTGTTGTTGTTAAGTGCCATCGAGTTGGTTCCAACCCATAGCGACCCTGAACAGGGTTTCCGAGGCTGTAAATCTTTACAGGAGCAGAAAGCCTCATCTTTCTCGCGCAGAGAAGTTTCGAATAGGTATTTGTTTGTTCATCTGTTTGTTTTTGTTTTTCATTTTATTAAGCTAATAAAACAAAAACAAAAACAAAAAAACTGGAATAATCACACACTGAGCTGTTCACATGAGCCTCCCAATGTCTCAGATGAAGGGGAGAAGTTCAGACTTCATACAAGTACAGTTGGCCAGGTAGGTTTAAATTTGGGCTCTAAATTCCCCTTGTCAAGGGCTTTATCTATATGACCCATGGGACCTTAGCTCAGTAGAGGTTTAAGAGACTCAAACTTGGCTGCTTTGAGAGATTTCTTCCTGGGGAATTAGGACTGGAAGATTTAGTGTAAGTACCACCCTCATCTTTTAGAGAAGGAAAGTGAGGCTTTAGGATGACACTGATAGATCTGAACTCAGGCTCCTGCCAGCTGTACCCTGGCCCTGGATGATAGGGCTATCCAAATACAAAATGAAGACGTTTCTGGGTGGTACAAATAGTCACTTCTCACACTTGTCAGTGTGTCATACTATGGAGGCTTGTGTGTTGCTGTAATGCTGGAAGCTATGCCACAGGTGCTTCAAATACCAGCAGGGTTACTCATGATGGACAGGTTTCAGTAGAGCTTCCAAACTAAGAAAAGAATATGACAAAGAAATAGGTGATCAACTTCTGAGGGATTAATGCCTGAAAATTTGATGACTAACAGTGAAACATTGTCTAATATAGTGCCAGAAGAAGGCTCTAAAACATAAAGTTGCCCTTAATGACATGTATGGAACAAAGCATTTGGGACCTTCATTTGCTGATAGTGCACAACTAAAAATTAGAAGAAACAGTTGCAAGCATATATTAATAATCAGAACTTGGAATTATGAAGTATGAACCTGGGAATATTAAAAATCATTAAAAACGAAACAGAATGCATAGAGATTGATATCCTAGGCATTGTTGTTGTTGTTGTTGATAAGTGCCATCAAGTTACTTCTGGCCCATAGCGACTCTCTGTGTTGTTTCCTAGGAGCGACTGGTGAGCTTGGACAAACAACTTTGCAGTTCAAACAAACTTTGTAGTTCAGTTCATTAAGCCACAGAGCCTTACCAAGACTCAATTCTAGGAATTGTTGTCGTTGTTGTTAGGTGCCATTGAGTCGGTACCAACCCATAGCCACCTTATACACAGCAGAAGGGAACACTGCTTGATCCTGGGCCAATCTCCCTACTGTTGCCACGCTTGAGTCCATCGAAGCTGCCACTTGGTCAATCGATCTCGTTGGGGGTCTTCCTCTTTTTCTCTGACCCTCCACCTTACCAAACATCATAACCTTCTCCAGCAACTGGTCCCTCTTGACAATATATCCAAAGTATGAGAGACAAAGTTTGG
>NW_006408553.1:1387998-1388717 GCF_000296735.1 Chrysochloris asiatica | reverse complement strand
CAATGTTGTCCATAGCTTGTCAGGATCCACACAATCTAATGCCTTTGCGTAGTCAATAAAGCACAGGTGAACATCTTTCTGATATTCTCTGCTTTCAACCAAGATCCATCAGACATCAGCAATGATAGCCCTCATTCCACAGCCTCTTCTGAGTCTGGCTTGAACCTCTGGAAGTTCTCTGTCAATGTATGATTGTAGCCATTTCTGTATTACCTTTAGCAAAACTTTATTCGCATGAGATATCAAAGAGATTGTCCGAAGATTTCCATATTCTGTTAGGTCACCTCTCATTGGAATGGGCACAAATATGGATCTCTTCCAGTCAGTCAGCCAGATAGTTGTTTTCCAAATTTCTTGGCAGAGATGAGTGAGTGCCTCCTGTGCCACCTCACTCTCTTGAAAGATTTCAATTTTATTCCATCAATTCCTGGTGACTTGTTTTTTTCCAATTCCTTCAATGTGCCTTGGACTTCCTCCCTAAGTATCTTTGGCTCTTGGTCATATGCTACCTCTTGAAATGGTTGAAATTTGTTATTTCCTTTTGGCACAGTGATTCTGTATATTTGTTCCATCTTCTTTTGATGTTTTCTGCATCATTCAATAGTTTTCCCAGAGAATCTTTCAATAACAAAAGTTGAGGCTTGAATTTTTTCTTCAGTTCCCCCAGCTTGAGAAATACTGAGCATGTTCTTCCTTTTTGGTTTTCTGATTCCAGATCT
>NW_006408553.1:1368409-1386487 GCF_000296735.1 Chrysochloris asiatica | reverse complement strand
CTTACTGGTTATTTAAAACACTGGTGGCATAGCTTTCAGAATCACAGCAACTCACAAGCCACCACAGTATGAAAAACTGACAGATGAGTGGTGGCTGTTTGGTTTTAAGTGGAAACTGTCACTTTAAATTTTGAGGAGATCTGTGTGCATGCATAGTAGAACCCTCTAGGGGCAGGGTGGGATATCCATTCACTCAGGCATCCCCTCTAGTCACCAGAATGGAGGTGCACACACAGCTAGAGACCAATGAACAAATACCAAAAAATGAATGTCCACATCTGTATCTGCATGGTTCTATCAGGCGTTCGTGGCTGTTCTAATCCTTCTCCAACTTGGTCTCTCCCAAGATGGCAGCTCCAAGAATAGCTGATCACCTTGAATTAGAAAGCAATGGATTTCTTGATTCTGCTACAAATTCCCCTAGCTGTAAGCCTTCCAATCATCTAAATATTCCTTTATATCTGGTTCAGAGTTCTAGCACCATCCTCTGAGCATGTTTGGCCCGGTATTCTGTGTTGTTGGTGATGGAGCTCCTGTCTGCACATCTACCCAATCCGCCATCTGGATATGAGTTAGGTCTGCTGACCCACAGACTTAGGTTGGAGTGCCTTCAGGTTGAGGCTCCATAGTGAAATTGTGCACCCTGTGAGCATTTTATCAGCAGCTTTAAAAGAGCTTCATAACATTGTGCAGGCAGAGAAATGCCTGCCTGTGGGCATGGCTGAGGAGATGTTGTCTTGATTTAAAGAACTCTTTCCTGAGCATTTTCTGATTCTGCATTGTAACTTGTTAAATTCCTTAAAAAAACCTGTAACTGTCAGCATAGTGTCTGAGTTCTCTGTGACCATTGCAACGGATTATCCAACTTGCTGAATAGACAATGAGAGGGATAGTTTCTCCTTAAAAATTATTTTTTGCAATGTAGTCAAAAATGAAAATCCAGGGTTTGTTGTTCAAAACTGTTAAGAATATCAAGGTGCCAACAGCAGAGCGTTAGAACTTGGCCCTATTGAATAAACCAATTACTTTAAAAGGAGGGAAAATGAAATCTATGGCAGGCCTCAGTCCACATTCTCTCCCTTGAAATGCTTGACTGGTTTCCAAAAGGAACTCAATGAAAAGCCATCTAGACTACAAAACAACTCCAATCTTTGACATTGTTGCTTGGCCCAATAACACCTTTGTAACTCTCTCCTTCACAAGGTCGCCAGTTCTTTCTTTCCTGTTGATCAGATTCAGGCCTAGAAGGTAACAACTCTGCTGAAGTTTGTTCATGTACCTGTAGGAATCTTTAGATGCCAGTTCTGCTTGTGTTGCTTTAAATGTTTTTGGAAAATCAAAAGAAAATTCTGGTTGCATGGGGGAAGACACAAATTTTAAGTTTTATTGAACTCTATAATTGGTCTGCTTATTTCCTTACATATTTTCTAACTTCCTCACTTGAATAGAAATAGTGTGAGGGCAGGACCTCTGCCTGGCTTGTTCCCTACCTTCTCTGTATAAAACAATGCAGAAAGTAGGTCCTCAACGCCTATTATATGAATGAGAGTGGCTGGCTGGCCATACACATGAGCCATTCAGGTTTGCAGTAAATAGAGCTGCCCCATGTCCTTTGGAATTCTTTCTTCCTAGTCTTCCTGCCCTAATTAGGACCAGACATTACTGCTGCAAAATACTAGGTGATTCTTTCACTGAAGATTAAAATGCTCTGCCTAATTCAATCACTCACCAATGACCAAATATTTACTGAACATCTATAAATCATTTATTCAAATTAAATAAACATTTATCAGTATCTTGACTGGGCTAGTAAGTCCCATGAAGGTGTAGAGATAGAAAACCCTAGTTGTGTGATTTCAGAGCCCAGCCCACTTCCTTATGGGGTGAGGGTGAGATTGTGATCCATGGTTTAATACCTTTCTGATTCCCTGGAAATCACAGGGGTTCCTCTGCAAGCATATCAGGATGTCTGCTTTGCCCATGGGGAGGCAAAGGGTTTCAGAAGGGTCAGGATCTGAAGGAGTTGCTCCTGCACCTCTAAAGATCCAGCTTGCCCCCACTCTTCCCTTCCCTCTGGTGTCAACAGTATTGGCAAGTTAACAAACAAGGCTTCTTCCTCCTCAATTCTTTTTCTCCCCTTTCACAGAAATGGTAATTTTAAGTCTCTAATAGCTCCTGAGGGCACTGAGGTAAGGCAAGAGGGAGATGTATTTATGTTCACATCTGCCAGCCTGTCTTTCTGGGTGATGGTGAGGCTGATGGCATGGCTGATGAAAGCTGCCCACTCTGATCTACCCAGCCAAGAGCAGAGAGTGGTTTGTGGCATCTCCCTGGTGACCAGCCTGCCTGCTGCTCCCAGTTCTTCTGGGCCAACCCACCAAATTGCCCAGCCCATCCCTGTTTCAGTCTGTCCCAGTGGTCTATGCATATTCATGCCGAGGAGGCAGCACCCTTTGCAGAAGAGTTGGCTCAGGGCATTTATTAATCACTTTCCAGCTCTCTGCACGGCCACCAGCGAGGAGGCCTTGCGTAGGAAGGCTGCAATGTCACATAACAACAATAGGTTTAGCAGAGTGGAAAATAACAATAACAGAACCATAATGAGGGGGGCCTGCTCTGGTGGCCGGAACACTGGGGGAGGGAGTCAATCTCCTAAACTCAAACCTGAGGGCCACCTGAAGTCTGGCAGACATTGTGATTGCTATCACTGAATTTTGCAACAACAGTTGGAATCACACTGCAAGAACTGCTGTTACTTACTGAGCACTTCCAGGGATACTCTACCATAAAATGTTTCAGACTTTATGGGGGTGGTACTTCTAATCCAAGCTTAAGAATGGTTGTGATGATGTTGCAGGACCAGACAGTGTTTCATCCTGTTGTGCATAGGGTTGCTATGCATCAGAACCCACTGGACAACACCAAACAACAACTTTCCTATCCATATTTCACAGATGGAAATCTGGCATATGGAGAAATGACTGGTCCAAGGTCACACAGTTACTAGTGGATTCTAATCCAAATCTCTTGATTTCAAATCCTATATACTTTCTACTATTACATGACTTCCTACTTAGGAGGGGCTATAATTGGAAGCATTTCCAAGGAGTCTTTTTTCCTCAAGGTATTCATCTGTGTTATGCATTTTGCATGCTACATAAATTTGTTAAAGCTAAGCTTCTGGAACAAGTTACATAGGCTCCCAGTTGAGGTCTGAGGAAATCCTTTTATTCAAACTCCTTGTTTTAACAAATTCTTGCTTACTAGTTGCCATCAATTCTATCTCCATTCATGGCTACCCCATGTGTGCAGAGTAGAAGCACTCTAGAGGGTTTTAAAGCTGGCACCTTTAGAAAACAGATCACCAAATTTTTCTTCTGAGGTGTTGCTGGGTGGGTTTGAACAGCCAACCTTTTGGCTAGCAGTTGAGATCTTAACCATTTGCATCACTGACAATCAGATCTCAAACCCAGTTCTAACACTTTACTCTTGTGCTGAGTCTTTTACCCTCTTTTCCACATCCTGGTTTTATTCAACTACAGACAGTTTGAAACTACCAGTTGTTCTTCAGGAGAAATATGAGGATTTCTGCTCCCATAAAGATTTACAGCCTTGGAAACCCTATGTAGGGTCTCTATGAGTCACAAGACTCCATGGCACACCACCATACCATATATGAAATACTATAAGTGATGAGGGGAGAGTGATGAAAAACCATATATTCACTTAGGAATTTAGGGCCTAGAGAAAGAGACAGAAGTAAAAGACTGCTGATAATTGAGGAGAAAAGCAAATCTGTGAGTGAAAAATAAGCCAGCTGGGCCCTTGATGACACTGTGAGATTGTTAAGGTGTACCCTTTTAGTACCTCTGCTCCCATTCTATTCATTTCATCAATATCTCCTTCCTCTGCTATTTGCTCAGGAGCACCCTGAGTTTCTAACAAGACTATGTCTCATCTCTCGATCTAGCCTGCTGTGATGAACTCTTTCCTCTTTTCTATTAAACCTTCCCAGCTAGATGTTCCTTTTATAAGATCCTATGCATTCCAGTACTAGACCGCAAGGTTAGTTTGAACAGCAAGGTTGGCCATTCAAACTCATCAGCTGCTCCTCAGAAACCCTATGTAGGTTGCTATGAGTCAGAACCCACTCGATAACATTTAACAACAACAGCATTAAATTAATGATGACAGATAATATATATATATTTTTTTGTATACTCTCACTTTTCCTTCCAAACCCATTCAGCTTTTATTATCAATTTTTATGGCGCCCATTGAAGGCAATTCAAAATAAATACGGGGGCTTCAAAATTTAAAGACAAGTTATGGGGAGAGTTGTTTGGAGAAAGAGAAGAGTTTTCCATATGCCTTTCAAAAAATAAAGTGAAGTTGGTAGTAACAGATGCTTATTCAACTTTTATGTAGCAATTCCTCCACAAATAATCGACTCTCCATAGTGAGGTTATGAATGATTTAGTATTGCCATTCAGCTGTAACTGGAACCCAAATCTCTACATAAAAAGAATAGCCGATATCTGGCTGGAACCCAGCCATGATAGCAGATTCACAGATTCTGGCTATAAGACTAACTTTTTTGCTGGGGAAGAAGAGGTGCAACACAGGAATAGTAGCGCAGCAATGAGCAGAAGGATTACAGAAATCTAGTGAAAAGATAATAGGAAAGCAAGGCAAAGAGTCCTGCAATCACTTAAATGCTTTACAAATGTGAGCTGGAGAGTGAGAGCTGTGTTAGTAAAGATTATTTTTGCTATTTTCTGCCATATAACCACCTATGGCTACAACAAGGTACTTGATGCTTAATAAATGTGCAATCAATTTTTTGGGGTAGATTCTTTTTGTTTTCCTTGATATCAATAATAAAAATAAGGCAACCTCATAGTGTTCACTAGGGTGTCAACTGAGAACTCTGCAACGTTATAGCATAAATTGCATACAAGACACAGACTCCCTGGAGGGATCATAAAAGGAAATTGGACTTCATAATTGGACCCCTAACCCCCAAAGTAAGATAGTAGTCACAAAGCATAATGATACTTTTACTATAGAAATGCTATTATGGAGAAGTATTTATTCATTTCTTATCCAACATATATTATTAAGCACATGCTATACATTATGGAGTCCTGGTGTGGTACTGTGAGTTAATGCACCAGACTGCAAAGCCGTTTGAACTGCAAGGTTGATGAGTCAAGCTCACCAGTTTCTCCTTGGAAACCCTATACAGGGTCGCTGTGGGTTGGCACTGACTCGATGGCACTTAACAACAACAACATACATTATGAGTCCTGGTGTAGTACTATAGACTAAGCACTGGACTGCTAACCACAAGATCAGTGGTTCAAACCCACTAACTGCTCCTCAAAAACCCTATTTAGGGTCTCTATGAGTCTGATCACCACAATATTTGTCAGTCATACCGTGGAAGCTTGTGTGCTGCTGTGATTCTGATAATTATGCCATGGGTATTTTAAATACCAGCAGTGCCACCCATGGTAGGCAACTTTCAATTGAGCTTCTGGAATGAGACAGACTAGGAAGGAGAGACAACTACTTCTGAATATTTAGTTACTGAAAACATGATGAATAGCAGTGGAACACTGTTAGCACCAGAATATTGAATATTGAAGCATGATGAAGAGTACAAGATATAGTCAGATATAGTGCAGGAAGATGATTCCCTCAGATTGGAAGGCACTCAAAATGCAACTGTGAAAGAATTGCCTCCTAAAATTAGAATTGACTGTGATGATGTGAATGTAGGAAAGCCCCCCCGGGACCTTCATTTACTGATGAGGCACACAACTCAAAATGAAGAGAAACTGTTGAAAACATCCATTAAAAATCAGAACATGGAATGTATGAAGTATGAATCTAGGACAATTGGAAACAGAAAAATTAAATGGAATGCATAAACATTGATATACTAGCTGTATGGACTGGCATGTTGGCCAGTTTGAATCTGATAATCACATGGTTTATTACACTGTGAATGACATATTAAAGAGCAACGGTGCTGTATTCATAATAAAAAATAATATGTCAAAAACTGTCTTAAAGTACAGTGCTATCTGTGATAGGATAATGTCCATACACCTATAATATAGACCAGTTAATATCACTATTATTCAAATGTACACACCTACGTTTAACTCCGGGAATGATAAAATTGAAAAATTCTTCCAACTTCTTCAGTCTGAAATTGATCAAACATACAATTAAAATGTGTTGATAATTACTGGTGATTGGAATGCAAAGGTTGGAAGCCAAGAGGAAGTATCAGTAGTTGAAAAATTAGGCCTTGGTGACAGAAATGATGTTGGCAATCACATGATCAAATTTTGCAAGACCACTGACTTCTTTATTGCAAATACCTTTTTAAAACAACATTAAAAATAATACATGGACCTCACCAGGTGGAATACACAGAAATCAAATTGACTACACCTGTGAAAAGCGAAGGTGGACAAGGTCTGTATCATCAGCCAAAACAAGGCCAGGGGCAGACTGCGGAACAGGCCATCAATTGTTCATATCCAAATTCACACTGAAACTGAATAAAATGAAAACAAGTCAGCAAAACCCAAATATGATCTTGAATATATGCCACTTGAATTTAGAGAAGGTCAGAAGAGTTGCAGGATGACATCAAGAACATCACACAGGTAGAAAGAAAAAGGTCATTAAGAAGACACGAAAGAATGCAAAGACCAAAATGGATGTTAGAAGTGACTCTGAAAGTTGCTTTCCAGTGTACTGATGCTAAAACAAATGGAAGAAATGAGGAGTGAAAAGAGTTGAATAGGAGATTTTAAAGGGCAGCTCAAGAAAGCAAAGGCAAGTATTATAACAAAATTTGCAAAGACCTGGAGTTAGAAAGACAAAAGGGAAGAACACACTCAGCATTCTGAGAGAAGTGAAGAAGAAATTCAAGTCTTGACTTGAAATATTGAGGGATTCTATGGGGAAAATATTGAATGATGCAGAAAGCATCAAAAGAAGATGGTCCACAGAGTCACTGTACCAAAAAGAAATGGTCAATGCTCAACCATTTCAACAGGCAGCATATGAACAAGAGCTAATGATAATGAAGGAAGAAATCCAAGGAACATTGAAGGCATTGGCAAAGGACAAGTCTTCAAGAATTCATAAACTGATGCACCCCTGGAGGCCCTCACTCATCTTTGCCAAGAAAATTGGAAGGCAATTATCTGGCCAAATGACTGAAAGAGAGACATATTTGTGTCCATTCCAAAAAGAAGTGACCAAATGGAATATGGAAATCATGGGATAATATCATTAATATAATATTCAAGGATAATTTTGTTAAAGATAATGTAAAAATGGCTGCAACTATAAATTAACAGAGAACTTGAGTTACAAGCAAGGAGCTCTGGTAGTGTTGTGGTTACGAATCAGGCTGTGAACCTTAAGGCCAGCAGTTCGAAACTACCAGCCGCTTTGCGGGAGAAAGATGAGGCATTCTGCTCCCGTAAGGTTAACAGCCTCAGAAACCCTGTACAGGGTCGCTATGGGTAGGAACTGACTCGACGGCACTTAACAACAACAACATAGTTACATACAGAATTTAGAAGAGGATGTGTTGTTGTTGTTGTTGTTGTTGTTGTTAGGAGTCATCAAGTTGGCCAACTCATAGCGACCTTATGCACAGCAGAACGAAACAAATGAGGACTATCATTGCTGATGTCAGATGGATCTTTGCTGAAAGCAGAGAATATCATTAAATTTGGAATAATTTTAATCCAATTTAAGTATGGATTAATTTTAATCCACCGAATGGATTAAAATTAGGAAAGGTGTGTGCCAGTGTTGTATTCTTTCACTGTACTTGTTCAGTCTCTATGCTGAGCAAATGATCCAAGAAGCTGGATTACATGAAGATAAATTAACATCAGGATAGGAGGAAGACTCCGTAATAACCTGGGGTATGCAGATAATACAACTTTGCTTGCTGAAAGTGAAGAGGTCTTAAAATACATACTGATGAAGATCAAAGACCACAACCTTCAATGTGGGTTGCACCTTAATGTAAAGAAAACAAAAGTCCACACCACTGGACCAATAAAGAGCATCCTTATCAATGGAGAAAAGATTGAAGTTGTCAAGGACTTCATTTTGTTTTGATAAACCATCAACACTTATGGAAATAGCAGTCAGGATATCAAATGACGTATTGCATTAGACAAACATGCTGCACAAGACCTCTTTAAAGTATTCAAGAACAAAGACATCAGTTTCAGTGTTAAAATACACCTGACCCAGTCATGGTGCTTTCAATAAATAGTGATGCATGTGAAAGCTGGCCTGTGAATAAGGAATACCATAGAAGAATTGATGCATTTGAGTTATGGTGTTAGAGGAGTATATTAAAAGTACCATGGGCTACCGAAAAGACAAACCAATCTGTGTTTGAAGAAATACAGGCAGAATGTTCCTTGGAAGCCAGGATGGCCAGACTTTTTCTCTCATACTTTAGACATACTATCAGGAGGTACCAGTCCCTGGAGAAGGATAGCATGTTTGGTAAAGTGGAGGGTCAGAGAAAAAGAGGAAGACCCCAGTGAGATGGATTCGTACAGAAGCAGCAGCAATGGGCTCAAAGGTAGCAGTGATAGTGAGGTTGGTGCATGACCGGGCAGTGTTTTGTTGTTTTGTGTATAGGGTCACTTTGGATCAGAACCGACTTGATGACACTTCACAACAACAACAACAAAGACATCTTTGGAGAAGTCCTGTTGATCTGGTTTTGAAAGTCTTGTTATTGTTGTTGTTAAGTGCTGTCAAGTTGTTTTCAACTCATAGCAACACTGTATAGGGTTTCCAATGAGCGACTGGTGAACCTGAACTGCTGACCTTGTGATTCAAACCAACTATGCAATACAGTGCATTCATTAACCACAGTGCCACACCAGAAAAACCTGTTCTACTCCTTGATTTCAAATGGATTCAAACACAATTGGTTGTATACTATGCACTGTGTTAGACTTTGAGAGTTCAGCATTTTAAAGTGTCAGTCTTCATAAAATAAGTTCACAAATAAACAAATGAGTTAAGAAATCAGCATTACTTCTAAGAAAACAAACAGGGTGGTAATATAGAGATTAATGAATGACAATAAGGAAGACCGTAGAAGAATTGATGCTTTTGAGTTAAGGTGTTGGAGGAGAGTATTGAAGTTGCCATGGGCTGCCAAAAGAACCAATAGATCCGTTTTGGAAGAAGTGGAGCCAGAGTGCTCTTTGGAGGCCAAGATGACCAAACTTCATCTCTCATATTTCAGACGTATTGTCAGGAGGGACCAGTCATTGGAAAGGGATATAATTTTTGGTAAGGTGGAGGGTTGGAGAAAAAGAGGAAGACCCCCAACGAGATGGATTGGCCAAGTGGCCGTATCGATGGACTCAAGCATGGCAACAGTAGTGAGGTTGGCTGAGGATCAGGCAGTGTTTCGTTCTGCTGTGCATAATAAGATCCCTATGAGTCGGTATGGACTCGATGGCATTTAACAACAACAACAATGAATGTCAATGGTAATTACTAACATAAAATGGTCAGGAAAGACTTTCTGAAGAGGTAACATATAAGCTGACATCTGAAAAATGAAGAGTAAATACAGAAAAGATGGGAAAATGACTTCTAGATAGAGCACATTGTAGGCACAAAGGCCTTAAAAAGATCTGAGAATATTGTTGTTGTTGTTAGGTGCCATCCAGTCGGCACCGACTCATAGTGACCTTATACACAGCAGAATGAACCAATGTCTGATCCTGGGCCAACCTCACTATTATTGCCACACTTGAGTCCATCAATGCTGCCACCTGGCCAATCCATCTCATTGGGGGTCTTCCTTTTTTTCACTGACCCTCCATTTTACCAAACATGATATCTTTCTCCAGGGACTGGTCCCTCCTGACAATATGTCCAAAGTATGAGAGACAAAGTTTGGCCATCTTGGCCTCTAAGGAACACTCTGGCTGCACTTCTTTCAAAACAGATCTATTGGTTCTTTTGGCAGACCATGGCACTTTTAGTATTCTCCTCCAACACCACAACTCAAAGGCATCAATTCTTCTATGATCTTCCTTATTCACTGTCCAGCTTTCACATCCATATGAGAGTATTAGAGAGATGGAAAGGAGGCTAAGTGACTTCAGAACAGTGAGAGAAAATAGGATGTGGTCAGAAGTGGGCCCGAGCCATGCTATGCAGGACCATGGCTAAATTTTATCACATATGTAATAGAGAATGTGATTGATGTTTCCAAATGATCTTATTAATATGAGGAAGGGGTTTGGTGACAATACTAGAAGATTTTGAAAGGTATTGAAATATTCGTGACAAATGATGATTGTGCTAGAAATATGGGAATAAGTGGATTCCATGCATATATATATTGGAAGTAGAATCTTATTGAATAAAATCTAGGGGTAAGGATAAACAGTAATCCAGAATGACTCCCAGATTATTTGACATGAATAATTTTTTAAGGTTTGTTGTTGAATTGACTCCAACTCATAGCACCCCTACACAAAACAGAAAAAAATAAAATAAAACACTACCTAGTCCTATGCCATCCTCACAATTGTTACACTTAAGCACATTGCTGCTGTCATCTTGTTGGGGGTCTTCTTCTTTTTAATGACCTTCCACGTTACTAAGCATAATGTTCTTCTCCAGGGACCAGACCCTCCTGATAACATGTCCAAACTGTGAGAGATAAGTCTCCCATCCTTGCTTCTAAGTACCATTCAGGCTGTACTTCTTTCTTCCAATACAGACTTGCTTGTTCTTACAGTCCAATGAACTTTCAATATTCTTTTCCAACACCATAACTCAACCGCATCAATTCTTTTATGGTCTTCCTTATTTATTGTCCAACTTTCACATGCACATGAAGCTATTGAAGAAACCATGGCTTGGGTCAGGTACATCTTAATACTCAAACTGGTATCTTTGCTTTTGAACAGTTTAAGGAAGCCTTGTTCAGCAGATTTGCCTAATGCAGTACATCGTTTGATTTCTTGCCTGTTGCTTCTGTGAGTGTTGATTGTGCTTCCTAGTAAAATGAAGTCTTTGACAACTTCAATCTTTTTTCTATTTGTCATGATGTAATTTATTGGTCTAGTGGCGAGGATTTTTGTTTGTATTATATTGAGATGCAACCCATAGTCAAGGCTGTAGTCTTTGATCTTTATTCATTAGTATACTAAGTTGTCTTTGCTTTCTCCAAGCAAGGTTGTATAATCTCCATATCATAGATTGTTAAAGAGTCTTCCTACAATACTGATGTTATGCCTTCTTCAAATAATTTAGCTTCTTGTATTATTTGGTCAGCATACAGATTGAATAAGTATTGTGAAAGACTATAGCCCTAAAGCAAACCTTTCCTGATTTTAAACCATTCAGCATTCTCTTGTTCTGTTTGATTGACTGCCTCTTGATCTAGGTAGAGGTTCTTCATGAGCATAATCAATTGTACTGTAATACCCATGTTTTGCTTTGTTTTCCATAGTTTATTATGATCCACACAGTCTTCGTGCAGTCAATAAAACACAAGAAAACACTTTTTGTGGTAGTATATTCTGATTTCAGTCAAGATCTATTTGACATCAGTAATGACATTCCTTGTTCCACATCCTCTTCTGAATCTGACTTAAGTTTGTGGCTGTTCCCTGTCTATGTATTGTTATAGCCATTTTTTCATTATCTTTAGTAAAATTTTACTTGCAAGTGATATCAATGGCATTGTTTGATGATTTACACATCTCTTTGGGATGTGGGACACATCTGTTTGCAATGGGCACAAAAATGGATCTAGTCCAATCACTTGATTGGCCAGGTAGCTGTCTTTCACATTTATTGGAAATATGAGTGACCACCTCCATTGCTGAGTCAGTTTGTTCAAAGATTTCAATGTGCATTCCATAAATTCCTAAAGCCTAGCTTTTTGCCAATACCTTCAGTGGAATTTGGACTTCTTCCTCCAATACCATTGATTCAAGATCATATACTACCTCTTGAAATGGTTGAACATTGATCATTTATTTTTGGTATAGTGACTCTGTGTATACCTTTCAGTTTCTTTTATGCCTTCTGCATCATTCAATTTTTTTGTCAATGGAATCTCTCAATATTGTAAGTCTAGTGTTGAATTTTTTTCTTCAGCTCTTTCAACCTCAGAAATGTTGAATGTGCCCTTCTCTTTTGGTTTTCTAAGTCATTATAATTTCACTATAATACTTGACTTTGTCTTCTTGAGCTGCCCTTTGAAATTTTCTGTTCAGCTCTTTTATTTATTCATTTTGTTCATTTGCTTTGGCATCTCTACACTGGAGAGCAAGTTTCAGCGTCTTTCTGACATCCTTCCCCCCACCCCCCTTATTTCCAGTCTTTTAAATTACTTTTTGCTTTCTTCCTGTATGATGTTTTATGTTTTCCTTCTAGTTAGGCATATATGTGTTGTTGTTGTTAAATGCCGTCAAGTCTGTTCCGACCCATAGCGACCCTGTATAGGGTTTCCAAGGAGCGACTAGTGAGCTTGAACCACCGACCTTGTAGTTCAAATGGCTTTGCAGTCTGGTGCATTAACTCACAGTGCCACACCAGGATAGTCACCTTTTAAATTGCTTTAAAAAGGTATTTGCAATGAATAAGTTAGAGATCTTACAAAATTCTATCATAAGATCTCCAGCATCATTTCTATCAACAAGGCCGTATTTGCCAACTCCTGAGCCTTCCTGTTTGTTTCCAACATTCAAATTCCAATCACTAGTAATTATCAATACATCTTGATTCCATGTTTGATCAATTTCAGATTAAAGAAGTTGGTAAAATTCTTCAATTTTCTTATCAATAGTTTTAGTGGTTGGTGTGTACATTTGAATAATAGATTGGTATTAACTGGTGTTTGTTGTAGGTGTATGGGTATTGCCCTATTAGAGACAGCATTTTATTTTAAGATAGGTCTTGAATTGTTTTTCCTAATGATGAATACTACATCATTTCTCTTCAATTTGTCATTCCCAGTATTATAAACCTATTGATTGTTGGATTTGCAATGGCCAATACCAGTCCATTTCAGCTCACTAATGCCTAGTATATTTATCTTTATGTGTTACATTTCATTTTTGACAACTTCAACTATTCCTGGATTCATACTTCATAGATTGCATGTTCTGATTATTATTGTTTTTTTTTTTTGCAGTTGTTTCTCCTCATTTTGAGTTCTTCCCCTCAGCAAATGAAGATCTCAAAAGCGTTACTTTATTTGTGTCATCATGGTAAACTCTACTTTGAGAAGGCATCTCTTCCCCAGTCATATTTTGAGTGTTTTCCAATCTTAGGGGGCCAACCTCCCAGCACTATGTCTCACGATATTCTGGTGTTATTCATAATGCTTTCATTTTCTTGGCACTGTATCTGGCAATGTTCTGATTCCATTCATAATGCCTTTAGTGGCTAACCCTTCAGAAGCAGTGTATCTCTTTTTCTTAGTCTGTCTTAGTCTGGGACCTCTGCTGAAACCTGTCCATCATGTGTGGCCCTGTTGGTATTTTTTAAATACCAGTTGCATAGCTTCCAGCATCAAAGCAATACACAAGCCACCACAGTATGTCAAACCTAAAGGCTAAGGTCCCATTTATGGAAAAAGGATGGAATGGAGGAGGAACTAGTTGAAGGGAATACTAGGAGTTCAGTTTTAGAAATATTATGCTTAGTATATCATATATACAAATAAAAATGCCAAGTGGGCAATTGAATATAGAAACTTGAAGCTCCAAGAAGACATTTGCACTGTAGATATAAATTTGGAAATCTGTAGCTTCTGAATGGACATTTAAAGTTGTGAGAAAGGGTAAGAGCATGTAGGGAAAGAGAAGAAAAGTGGTCTTAGAGTTTACCTCATGATACATAAGATTAAAACTCAGGAATTAAAGTTGACAAATGAGGCTGAGATTGAACAGCCAAGTGCAAAAGAAATAGTAAGAATTAAGTGGTAACCAAAGAGGCCAAGAGAACGTAGTTTAAAGAACAGAGGCCATTCACAGTGTTAAATACAGCAGAAGGGACACATAAAACCAAACGAGGAAATTGTCCAAAAAATCTGGCAATATGGTGATCATTGGTGACTTAGGTATAAGAGATTAAGTGAGGTAAGTGCAGAAAATTGATTGAAGTGATCATGGAAAATGGGAAATTAGAGGTAAACTAGGTATGTGCTCTTTACCAAAGTTTGCCATTGGTACACAGAAAAACTAATGCAGCAGTAACTGTAAGAAAATGTGTGGGTGGTCCAAGCTGTGCTGTTGAAAAGACTGAGGGAAGAAAGTCAAGGTCGAGGTTGGAGATGGTCTTCCAAAAACATGGTACCTGATACATAAGATTGTGATGTGTGGAGATAAAAGAGCTAAGAAATATGTGGGCACATTAGAACAAAAATCCGTGATTATTTTTAATAATCACAGCTGGGACCACATTGGAGCTGGAGTGTTGAATTTCTAGTGGATGGATAAAAAAGGATTGGAACAAGAATGCAGTATGGTGGGAAAGCAGATTCAAAGGGGAATAACAACAATCGCATGTCAGAACACTTTATCAGTTTTCCAATGTCCACAACTGGGTGTGGAGGCATGTGGCTGTTGGCCTGAAACTTTTAAGTCTTCACTGATTCAGAACTGGGTTTCCCCTGCTACCGAGATAGAGGTCAGGAGACCATGTTTTACCTCACTTGGTATCATTGCTGCTGCTGCTGTCATTACCTCATTTTCAATACAGAGGCATCCAGCCTCTAGAGGGACGTTGCAACACCTGCAACACAAGGCAGGAACTCTGAGCAGGGTCTTGAACTGAATAATATTCACTGGAACTAGGATCTTCAAATTCTCAAAAAGCCAAGTGTGTGTCAGAAAAACAGTTATGGAAACAAAGCTGTAATGTGTTCAAGGAGGTCATAGTGAGCCAGAAAAGGAATAGAAGATCCCTCACTTTCACAAGTCCCATCAGCAAACACATTTTCTGCGTGGATCATAACACATTAGGGATAACATTGTGAAGAATGGGACTGTAGAACACTTAATTGTGCTCATGTAAAAATTTTATACAGACTAAGAACCTATTGATGGAAAAGAACAATGGGATACTGTGTAAGTGAAAATCAGAAAAGGTGTGCCTCAGAATTGTATCCTTTCACCATATTTATTCAATCTGTATGCTATCCAAGAACCTATACAAAGGAGAAAGTAGGATCAGGACTGGAGGAAATACTCATTGACAATTTGTGATATTGCAGTGCAGTGAGTTCTTAAAGTCTTTTTGGCTATAGTTTTTGCAATTTCTACCAAATGACCTTTTTTTCTGATGGGTCTGGGTAAAAGAAGCTGAGGGAAGATGCTAATGGATTACATGATTCAGTTGTGAATGACTGTTAACAAGGTTAACTGTGAAAACTTGAAACTGTAACACGGATATAAAATGAGCCATCTTAGAAGCTTTTGTTGTTAGGTGCCACAGAGTCAGTATCGACTCATAGCAACCTTATGCACAACATAAGGAAGCATTGCCCGGTCCTGCGCCAATTTCACAATTGTTGCTATGCTTGAGCCCATTACTGCTGCCTGCATCTCAGAAGCAGAAAGAAGGAATCTTACTATCATTTTCAAGGAGTCAGAAGGGAAAGCATGCAATGCTTAGGGTTTAGTGTCAACTTGACTAGGCCAGGGTTTCCAGAAGTTTAGCAGTTGGGATGTGCTTATTTATATGGCGATGAAACCTAATACAGGCATAGTTAACTCTATGATGAGTGGCTATGAGCACCCAATCAGTTGATGGACTACTTCCTTGTGGGTGTGGCCTGCTTCCAATATAAAGAGTACACAGGAAAGGCTCTCCTTCTCTCTTCCTCTGGGGGCCTTACACTATAATTGCAAGCCATTTCCTTGATTATAAATTTTTCTTTATATATATGCACATATATATTTCACTGGTTTTGCTTCTCTAGAAAACCTGGCCTAAGATATGTGGTACCAAGAGAGTGGGGTTCTAGAGAAACAAAATCACAAGGATGAGTTTTCTAAATTGATTCTCAAGTTTGACTAATTTTAAAGGCACTGATATAGGGTGGAGGCATGTCTGACCGCCACTTCAAAGAAATAGACCTTGGACTGATTTTGAGTTTGATCCTCTTTCCCTCTTGCAGAATTAGAAGAAATAAGATGTAATTCCCCACTTGGTTTAAACAGTTGGCCTTGTGAGCAGAATTCATTGCAATGGCTCCAGACCTAAGAAATTATGAGGTTTTATAAGAGAAAGGATGAAAGAGAAGGGATAAAATGTTCAGCTGAAAGCAGAACAACTTCTAGAGCTGACTGGAGCTGATGTCATGCTGGATAGAAAAGATACCTGATAAGGGGCAGGACCTATTGGAATCCACCCAACCAGAGGCCCAAGGGCATATGCACATGAATGAGGTTAGTCAAAGGGAGAAGGAAAGATTGAAATCAGTGTTTTAAAACATTTATGTGTTTGACTGCCTTATGGATATTGGTTTCTCCTGCCTATTATTGTAAAATAGACATATCTGTTTGACATAAATTATTGGGAATCATGATTACAGAGAACTTGTAAGCCCACCTTCAGCCTCTACTTCACTGGTTTTGCTAAAGGGGAGTTAGAAATTGCCGAGAAAATCATAGGTTTCTTGGTTTAAACCTTTGTAGAGTATGGGGCCTTAGGCAAAATCCTGAGCTTCACCCAGAATCTTCAGAGTTGGGACATTTGCATTTGAAAAGACATGCAGATCAACCCAGATATGCTGAGAGAACTGGAGATTCATGTAGAAATAAAAGCAGACAGTTTGACAGTTTGAGTTTGGAGACTTTAAGGCAAGGAAAGTCAGCCCATCAGAAACCATCTTCTAGGACTGAAAGTTAAAGGGAACTGGCAAGTGGTATGCTTGCTGGTAAACCTGGGTCTATGTGTTAGTGGAATTTGGGGAAATGCAGCAATGAAGACATGGGCTGAGTTTGGACTTGTTCTATTGGCACCTGTTGACCATGAGATGAGAAGAGAGGGAAGAAAGTCTGGTCTAAAGTTTAGAGTGTTGTGTGAACTCCTGAAAACACAGTCATTGACCTAACCCATAGGGACTAGAGCTGAAAGTAAAAGGAGTCAGTTGTTGTGAAGTACAGGGAGTTGTGTGTGAACTCCCAAACTTGCTGCTGGTACCCATTTGACCTAACTTGAATTGCTAGAGTTGAGCTAACTAGAACATGACCGGATGAAGATAAAGATGTTTGCTACTCTGAGCAAGTGTCAATTGCTACAATTTTGCTTATGAATGCACGTCCTCAAAATTCCAATCAGAATGGGAAGTTCTTTATATTGAGGAACATCTGTCTCTTCAGTGTACTAGGTTGATGTTATTCTTGTTGTTATGTGCCATGGGGGCGGTTCCGACTCATAGCGGCCCTGTACAGGATTTCCGAGGCTGTAAACCTTTAGGGGAGCAGAACGCCTCATCTTTCTCCCACAGAACACTGGTAGTTTCGAGCTGCTGACCTTGCAATTCACAGCCTGATTTGTAACCACTATGCTACTTGGTTGATAGGAACGGGCAATTTAGACATTGGCCATTAAATCTGGGAGGGCTGTACAGGCATGAAGTGAGTGGCTTATGAGCTTTTATGGGTATGCTTAGTTTTAGAAAGAGGGGACAAAGGAGAATGCCCACTAACTAATTTTCCTCTTTTCCAGATGGGTCTGGTGAGAGGGAGTGGGGAATGATGCTGATAGGATTTTATTATTTCAGTTGTAATTGTTAGTAGAATTTGTTGTGATTGCCAAAACTGTAATTGTGAAAGATGTGTAACTAAACAGGGGGATTTATCTTTCATTTCAGGAACAGATGTGATACCAGGACCATCATTAAGGAAGAGCATGAGTGGAGTGTGCCTCAAAAAGCAGCTACAGCAGAGATAGTGGCAGAGGTGATAGCATGTAAAGATAGAGCAGCTGTGGACTCTATGCCCATGGACTGAG
>NW_006408553.1:1316140-1366698 GCF_000296735.1 Chrysochloris asiatica | reverse complement strand
AGAGGAAGACCCCCAATGAGATGGATCAGCCAGGTGGCATCATTGATGGACTCAAGTGTGGCAGCGGTAGTGAGGTTGGCCCAGGATCGAACATTGTTTGGTTCTGCTGTGCATGGGGTCGCTATGAGTCGGTTCTGACTCGATGGCACCTGACAACAACAACAGGTTATATCATGTTAGGAACAAGTATGACTTTAAAATTTTTCTCTATCTAACAATTATTAATATTGTTTATAGGTTTCAAGTTGATGAGGATGGACTGTAATGGTTAGGGTTTGGTGTCTACTGGACTAGGCAAGGATTTCCAGAAGTTTAGCAATTGGGATGTGCTTATTCCCATGGTAATGAAACCAAATACAGGCATAGTTAACTCTATGTTGAGTTGCTATGAGCAGCTAATCAATTGAAGGGATGCTTCCTTGGGGGTGTGTCCTTCTCCCAATATAATGGACATATGAGTGGGACTCTCTCTTCTGCTGGAGACTTGGGAATCTACAATTGTATTCCATTTCCTTGACAATAAACATATATATATAGTTATTATTGTTAAGTGCTGTCAAGTCGGTTCCAACCCATAGCAACCCTGTATAGAATTTCTGAGGAGCAGTTGGTGAGCTTGAACCGCCTATCTTGCAGTTCAAATGACTTTGCAATCTGGTGCATTAACCCACAGTGCCACACCAGGAGTCCAAATGTTTATGTGTATAATATATATATTATATACACACACACACATTTTCTGGTTTTGCTCCACTAGAAAACCCTGCCTAATACAGGTGCTGTCATTTCAGTGCCAACTCATAGTGACCTTATGCAAAACATAATGAAGCACTGCCTGGTCCTGAGCTAATCTCACAATCGTTGTGACTCTTGAGCCTATTTCTGCTGCCTGCATCTCAGAAGCAGGAGGCAGGAATCTTACTACCATCTACCAAGGAAGAAGACTCAGGAGGGGAGCGTGTCCTTTGGACCCTGACATATTTGCACATGAACTTCCTTGACCTAGGAGAGCTGTGACATTAGAGTAGCAGCAGCAACAGAACCAAAAGCCAGAGAAACAGGCAGAGCAGTGGGCATTCCAGTCCACATACAAGTAAAGCCGAGTGCTGCCAGGCTAGAGTTTCCACTTGTGGAATGGAGTGCCTCCAGGTATTTAATTGTGGGATCTAGAGCCAGTGCCTCTAGGTTGAAGCTTATAGTGAAATGCCTTTGGACCTTTGTCAGCAGATACAAAAGAGTGGTGTGACATTGAAAGCAGCCTGCCTGCAAGAATGGCTGGGGAGAGGTTATCCTCATTGACAAAACTGTGCCCTGAGCATTTCCAATCCTGAATTGTAACCTGTTAACTTCCTAAATAAGCCCCATAACTGTGTGGGTACAGTGTCTGAGTTCAGTGTGGCCATGGTAATGAATTATTGAACTGAGCTGAATAGAGTGCTGAGGGAAGAGTGGTTGCTGCCATTTTTTTTTTTTTTTCCTCCAAATATGAAGATAATGTGATCTTTCTTGATGGAAGCAAAGAAGACTTAAATTGATGAATGCCCCAAAATAGAGTCTTCAGTATGGATTACATCTCAACATTAAAAAAAAAAAAAAAAAAATCCTTGAAACCAGACCAATAAGTAACATCATGCTAAATGGTGAAAAGATTGAAGTCGTCAAGAATGTCATTGTATTTGAATCTATAATCAATACACATGGTTACAATAGTCAAAAAATCAAATGGCATATTGCATTGGGAAAATCTGCTGTAAAAGACTTCTGTAAAGTATTAAAGGAGTCCTGATGTGGTGCTGTAGGATAAGCACAGGACCAGAAGGTCAGTTTGAACCACAAGGTCAGCAGTTCAAGCTCACCAGCTGCTCCTCAGAAACTATACTGGATCACTGTGAGTTGGAACCGACTCAAGGGCACTTCACCACCACCACCACTACCACCACCACAGCAACAACAACAACAACAAAGTGTTAAGAAGCAAAGATGTCAGTTTGAGGACAAAGGTGTACCTGATACAAACTATGATCTTTTCAATTGCTTCATATGCATGTCAATGCTGGATAATGAATAAGAAAGACCAAATAATAATTGATACATTTGAATTAAGGTGTTGACAAGGAATATGATATATAACTTGAACTACCAGAGGAATGCACAAAGAATGTTAGATGTGAGGATGGCAATGCATTTTAGGCATGTTAGTGAGAGGGACCAGTCCCTGGAGGATATCATACTGGATATAGGAGAAGGTTGGTGGAAAAGAGGAAGACCTTCACTGAGATGAATTGTCACATTGAGTGTAACAATGGTCTTAAGTATGATCATGATTGTGAGGATGGTTCAGGACTGGGTAGTCTTTCACTGTGTTGTACGTAGGGTTGCTGTGAGCTGAATCAACTTGAGAATATCTAACTGATAACAGCATTGACATTTATCTTCGGCTATTTTAGAGCTTTCTGGGTAGTGTACATTAGAACAGTTCTCTGTAACACATAGGGCTATCATGAGTCAGACACTTGTTTTGTTTTTCCTGCCATTCTAGGTCCTTGGGTGGTAAAGTGGTTTGTGATCAGCTGCTATCCTCAAGGTTGGCAGTTCAAACCTACCAAGTGGCATTTCAAAAATAAAACCTTGTTATCTGTTTCTGTAAATCTGACAGACATAAAACCCCTATGGAGTACTTCTACTCTGTAGTACATGGGCTTTCTATGAATTGTCCTTGAGTGATTATCAACAGGTTTTTCATTTTGTTCGTTTGGTGTCCACTTTAACTAGAGATGGACATTTATGGAGCGATGAACTCAAGTGAGCACCAGCTCTGGTTACTGAGGTCTCTAGGTGATGTGAGCATCAGATCTGATTGCCCACATATGCTACGAAGGGCATTAGACAGGATGAACTCCCCAGATACATCCCTACCTCCAATGCCTTTCATACAATGCTGTTTGCATCTAATTTTTTGCTCGAAACCTTCAGTACTGAGCAGTACACATACGGAATCTGATCATCAGAGAATAATAAAACTTATCTTTTATTGAGTGACTACATTTTCCAAACAAAGTTTTAAGACATTTTCATAAGTAATTTAATTCTCACAACACTCTTTTGAGGTAAATACGATGAGTATTCCCATTTTATAAATAAGAAAATATATCTATTTATGTGCCTGTGATGATGCCCTGGTAGTGAAATAGGCTAAATATCCAGCTAATACAGCTCAAACCCACAGTCAGCTCTGCAGGAGACAGATGGGGCTGTCTCCTTCTGTAAAGATTTGCAGTCTTGAAAACCCTTAGGAGAAGTTGTACTCTATCCTACAGGTCACTATGAGCTGTAGTCCATTCGATAGCAGTGAGCTTGTGGTGACATGGATGGTAAGAAGCAGAGGCAGGACAGCAACCCAAGAAGTTTGCATGAGTGTGTGTGCTTAACCACTATGCTGTATATACTTCAAGTGTTTTGCCTCAGAACTCCATTATCCTTACATGAAGGACTCCTTCATCACCAACTTCTTACCTGGTCCTTTAGCAGGAATATTTTAGTCTGACTTACTCAAGAGGGTTGACAGAACAATCCCTGTATCTGAAATACCTACTTTTTTTTTTTTAACAAGACAGTCCTAGATGGGATGGATTTCCTTCCAGTTCTTGAATAGTTTCCCAGATGGAATGGTATTCCCAAGTTTGCCTGAACAGAGTCTGTCCCCAACCCTTCAAGCCCTTTGTTCAGAAGTTTGGCAGTTTTAGCCATGCTTGGTTTTCAGATAGTCCTTTAGTTTAAGACATAGAAGCTTGTTATTGTTGTTGTTGTTGCTAGGTACCATTAAGCTGATTCCAACTCATAGCAACCTTATGCATAACAGAACAAAACTGTCTAGTCCTGTGCCATCCTCAGAATCCTTGTTACACTTGAGCCCATTGATGTTGCCACTATGTCAATTCATCTCATTGGTGGTCTTCCACTTCTTCACTGACCCTACATTTTACCAAGCATGATGTCCTTCTTCAGGTATTGTCCCTTCTGATAATATGCCCAAGGTTTGAGAGATATAGTCTGTCAATCCTGGCTTCCAAGGAGCATTCTGGCTGTGCTTTTGCCATTCCTTATTCACTGTCCAACTTTGACATGCATATGAGACTATTGAAAATACCATGGCTTGGGTCAGGTGCACCTTAGTCCTCAAACTGACATCATTGCTCTTGGACACTTTAAAGAACTCTTGTGCAGCAGATTTTCCTAATGCAATATGTCAGTTGATTTCTTGACTACTGCTTCCATGAGTGTTGATGGTGGATTAAAACAAAATGAAGTCTTTGAGAATGTCAATCTTTTCTCCATTTATCATGATGTTATTTATAGGTCCCGTGGCAAGGATTTTCTTTTCTCTTTACTTTGAGGTATAAAGACTGAAGGCTGTGGTCTTTGATCTTCATTAGTAAGTATTTTAAGTCCTCTTCACTTTCAGCCAACAAGGTTGTATTTGTATATAGTAGGTTGTTAATGAGTTTTTTTCCAATCCTGACATCATGTTGTTCTTCAGCTTTTCTGATTTGCTCAGCATACAGATTGAGTAAGTATGGTGATAGAGTAGAGTACTTATTGACTTTAATTTGAATCATTACATGTAGGCCTACAAAATCTAGCCTCATTTTAAGCTTGTCCTCCTGATTAAACTTGGGTTAGATAGGACAAGACCTCATGATTACCATAACTTAGTGGAATGACAGCAGTCAAGAGTTGGCACAATGACTTATCCTGGTAATGTGGTCTATAATATGGTTCTCATCTTTCATAGCACCAAGGGATCCAGGCTGAGATTGGTGGGCAGATTATGGAGGACTCCCTCCTACATGTTTCATATCCTAGACAAGATAGTAGCAGGTGATGGTACTAGACATTGTTCTGTAGAGCTGGGACTGTAGTCCAGTAATGAGGGAACAGAAAAAAAGACAGAAAAGGCAAGAGGGGCACAGACAAATGCTATTCCAAGAGAAATGCTCAGACCTACAGTTTCGTTTCTCTAGGTCACCCAATGCCCCTTTCACTTATTCCTGACTTAACTGCTATACACTAGTGAAGGTAGTACAGGTGCACCAGGCTATTTTCACTACCTAATACATTTTTGTTGTTGTTGTTATGTGCCGTGGAGTCAGTTACGACTCATAGTGACCCTGCATAGGTTTTCCAAGGCTGTAAATCTTTACAGGAGCAGAAAGCCTCATCTTTCTCCCACAGAACAGCTGGTAGTTTTGAACAGCTGACCTTGCGGCTCACAGCCTGATTGATGCTTTTGAGTTATGGTGTTGGAGTAGAATATTGAAAGAGCCATGGGCTGCCCATAGAATCAACAGATCTGTGTTGGAAGAAGTGCAGCCAGAGTGCTCCTTAGAGGCCAAGATGACCAAACTTCATCTCTCATACTTTGGGCATATCGTCAGGAGGGAGCAGTCACTGGAGAAGGATATCATGTTTGCTAAGGTGTGGAGGGTCAGAGAAAAAGAGGAAGACCCCCAATGAGATGGATTAGCCAAGTGGCAGCATCAATGGCCTCAAGCGTGGCAACAGTAGTGAGGTTGGCCCAGGATCAGGCAGTGTTTCATTCTGCTGTGTTTTAGCTTGCTATGGGTTGGTACCGACTCAATGGCACCTAACAAAAGCAGCAACAATACATTTTTACTTATTTTATTTAAAAGCAGGTTTATTCAGGTTAAAATTTACATGCAATAAAATCTATCCATTTTAGTATATAGTTCAGTGAGTTTAGACATAGAATGAATTCATATAGCTACTATCACAATCAAGGTCTAGAACATTCTGTCATCTCTGACATTCCATTCCCTGGTAGCAAGTGTTATGCTTTCTGTCCCTATAATCCTGCCTTTTCTAGCATTCCATATAAGTGGAATCACACATTTGTTAGCCTTTTTTTTTTTTATTTTGCGAAATGCATTTTCATTTTCATTCATGGTTTATGTATCAGTAGCTCATTCATTTTTATTGCTGAGAAGTATTTATTTATGTGGGTGTAGCCTTTTTTTTTTTTTTACTTATTCATCAGCTGGTGAATATTTGAGATGTTTTCTGTTTGGGGCACTTATGAATAAATCCTCTATAGACATTCACATAAAGATTTTTGTGTAAACCTAAGATATTGGCTGGATCCGATGGTAAGAAACTTCATAAGAAACTGTCAAAAGAGCTTTTTTAAAAGGACCATCAGCAAATTATGAAAGTTTCAGTTACACATCCTCACCAATTGATAGTGTTAGTTTTGTTTTGTTTTTAATTTTAGTCATTCTAATAGGTGTATGTTGTTGTTAAGTATTGTTGAGTTGTTTCCAACTCACAGCAGCCCTGTGTAGAGTTTCCAAGGGGTGACTGCTGGATTTAAACTGCTGACCTTGTGATTAGCTGCCCAATGCTTATCCTACAATACCACACCAGTTATATAGCAATATCTTATTGAATTTCAATTTGTGCTTATTTAATGACTTATGTATCCTGAGCAAATAATCCAAGAATTGTAATACCTGAAGAAGAACACAACATCAGGTTTGGAAGAAGGCTTCAATAGCAACCTGTAATATGCAGGTTGCTGAAACCTTGTTTGCTGAAAGCAGAGAGGACTTGAGGCCCTTTCTGACCCTCTAAGAATATAGCCTTCAGTATGAATTACAACTCAATGTAAAGAAAACAAAAATCCTCACAACTGGATCAACAAACAACATCATGAATGGAGAAAAGACAGAAGTCAAGAATTTCATTTTACTTGGATCCACAGTCAGTGCTCTTGGAAGTAGCAGTCAAGAAATCAAAGAATATATTGCATTTGGGCAAATCTGTAAAATATCTCTTTAAAGTGTTAAAGAGCAAATATGTCACTATAAGGACTAAGGTATGCTTGACCCAAGCCATGGTGTTTTCAACCGTCTCATATACATGATAATTGGACAGTGAATAGATGCATTTGGATTTTGATGTTGGAGAAGAATATTGAAATAACCACGAACTATCTGAAGAATAAACACATCTGCCATGGATGAAGTGCAGTCAGAATACTTAATGGATGTGAGGATGGCAAGACTTTGTTTCATATACTTTGGACATGTTATCAGGAGGGACCAGATCCTGGGAAATGACATCATGCTTAGTAAAATAGATGTCAGTGAAAAGGAGGAAGACTTCCAAGTTGACGGATTTATAACAGTAGTTACAACAATGGGCTCAAATATAACAACGATTTTGAGAATGGCACAAGACCAGGAAGCATTTCTTTCTATTGTACATAGGGTCAGTATGAGTCAAAACTTAACAGCACCTAACAACAATGACTTACTAGATTGAACACTTGTTATGTTCTTGTTATTCATCAGTCTACCATATTTGGTGCAGTTCAAAACTTTTCCTATTTTTAAAATCGAGTTGCTTTCTTGTTATTGAGCTTTGAGAATGCTCTATATATTCTGAGTCTACCCTTTTTCAGTGTTTTACAAATGTTTTCAAATATTTATTTACAAAAATAAAGCTTTGTTTCTCATACTTCAGGCATATTATCAGGAGGGACCAGTCTCTGGAGAAGGACATCATACTTGGCAAAGTTGAGGGTCAGAGAAAAAGTGGAAGACTCCCAAGGAGATGGATTGACCCAGTGGCAGTAGCTGGACTCAAATGTAGCAACATTAGTGAGTAAGGCACATCCAGGTAATATTTTGTTCTATTGTGCATAGGGTTGCTATGAGTTGGAACCAATTCAATGGCACCTAATAATGATAATATCTTTCATTCTAAATACCACTCCCCACTCAAAATCTGGAAGGATTATAAATACACAAAGCACTGTGTTTCCTAGAAGAGAAAAACTGAGATGCAGGTAATTTAACAAACCTGCTATCTTCCAATATCAGGGAGAATTGAAGCCAGCAATGACTGAGAAAGAAATCTTACCAAGTTTTTGAAACCATCACCACAACTATAGATCTTCCCTTTGGTTAAGGTGGAATCCAACAAAATAGAGTCATTAGGTTATTTCAAGGAAAGAGAAACAGGTATTGCTTTTTTACTGTGTTAAGTGCCATCGAGTTGGTTCTAACTTATAGTGACTGGTGGATTTGAACTGCCAACCTTGCTATCAGCAGCCCAGTGCTTATCCTACAGTGTCACACCAGGACTTTGATGAGGGACTAGAAAACTATACCTCATGGACAAAATTTGGCCCACTGACTGCTTTTATATAACCTGTAAATTAAGGATGTGTTTTGCAAATGAGCATTCACAGTCTATGTGATGAGAGAAAACACTCACTTTGAACATTTATTAGAGGAAACTGTAGTCACCTCCCAGAAATAAATTAAGTGTTTCTATTGTTGTTGCTGTTAAATAACATCAAATCAACTCTGACTCATAGTGACCCCCACTTTCTGTCTATGAATCTTAATGACTGGGAAAGAAATCTTACCAACAGGATTTCTGAGGAGTAGATGGTGGGTTTGAACTGTTTATGTTGTGGTTCAAACTGACCTTGTGGTCCAGAACTTATCCTACAGCCCCATACCCTATATTATAAAACAATGTGCTTAATTATTATTATTACATTTTAAAGTTCCTTGATAATAAATTTAAGGAAAATAAATGTTTCCCTTTTGGAGTATAAGTACCTACAGATTATGCTCAGTTTCTCTGTTGGTCTACAAAGCCTAAAATACTATCTGGTCCTTTACAGAAGAGATCTGACAACCTTTCATTTGGTTGTCTTTTCTTTAACCATTACAACTGCCAGAATCTATTTCATAGATAATAAAAGTGAGACAGTTTGAAAACCATAACTAAGTTATTAATGGTAATAGAACAGGGAATTTTAGAGGTGTGTGTCTGATTTCAGAACTTAGAGCTGTTTATGAAAGCAAATACAAAGTTAAAAATTAATACAAAATGGAATAGAAACAAAACACATTTCAGGGGAGGAGGTTTTTTGTTTGTTTGTTTTTTATTCAGAACACTTCCCTCAGGTTCCTAAACTTGTAAGTAGAGACTAGGAACTCATTAGCTAATCCCCAGACCTAGTAGGGAAATTCTATTTTCACTCAACTTCACTTACTGAAGTCTGGTATATAAATATCTTAAAATAGATTTAATGCAAAAACAAAGCATGCTAGATAAAGCCAGAAAAAAAAAAAAAGTTGTGAAGTACATAAACCATGGAGTCAGAATACCTGGGTTCACCATCCAGTCTTATTAGTCATGGAACTAACTAGTCATGTAACCTTGAGCCTGGTAACTAAACTCGGGTCCTCAGTTTGTGTGATTTATAATACAGGCTACTCATAAGTGCACTGTGAGGATTAAATGAGTTAATATTTGCAATATGATTAACACAGGACTCAGCATAGAGCAGCATTTCTAGATCAGCATATATTGAAATATACAAAAAATGTTTCATTAATCATTAAATCTTCAGAAAACACAACTCTTTATGGGTAGTTGATCAAGATTTTCCTGTTTAAAATGAGTCCTGAGAGAGAGAGAGAGGGGAAGAGAAACTTGACTGTTAAGTGCATTGCCTTGGTCTCCCCAATGTAGCAGGAACCTGAGAAGAATGTGCTTTTCCATTTTCATTCCAGGTACATATCCTGCACAGGATCTCTCCAGCTCCCCAGCATAGGAGAATGCCATGTGTCTCACCAAACTATAATCATTTCTAGCATCATCAGTCTAGAAAGATACACCTTATTCATAATCCCCATGTCCTTTGATGTCAGGGGAATATATTGGCTTCTGTATTTCTCCTTTTTGATTCTAGAAAGACCACCTCTAGGTGTATTCGCTTCTGATGTCCAAATTAAGAACCAACCTCTCTCTAAATGGCTCTCAGGACCCAAAAGAATGTGAGAGAGACAGCCATTTTCATATGTTGTCAGTGAAGAAAGTCAGTTTCGATATTTCTATGAAGAGTGTTAAGCATATTCTTTTCCAAGAATTCCCCTTCTAAGAATATAGTTCAAATAAATTGAGACAAAACGGGTGTGTGTAGCTAGCAGAATAAGCAGTGGGAATTATAGAATCTAAAGCAGAAGGACTTGATGGAACACTTTCAGAGTTACCTGGCAAGCAAGAGCATGTCTGACACCAGCAGGCAGTTGATAAGTGTCTCAGGGTCCTCTGGTTACTGTATGGTGGAGCAGTGTGGTGCCACTAGAGACATTACAATCCATCTGCTAACCACAAGAATATTTACTGGAAATGGAGTGCAATTGGCAACAGAGCCAGGGCCTGATGCCATCATGAACCAGACACCAGGGACCAACTCTACTACCTTTGAGGGAGTGATAGGAACTGAGAAAGGGATCAGCTCTGATGCTTGGCTGCATCAACTGTTCCAGCCATGCCTTTGTCATAGCACATCTTCAGGGCCTACAAATCAAGAATGTATCTTTAAATTTAAAAATTCATACAAATATTAGGGATTCATCCATAATCAATTAAATATAATCAAATAGACACTGGAGAACTACATTTCTAAGGTGATAGTGATGTTAGTGGTTGTGTTTCTACTCGCAGAGACCCTTTATAGGGTTTCTGAGGCTGTACATTTTTATGGAAGCTGAAAACCTCATCTTTCGCCCTTGGAGCAGCTGATAGATTCGAACTGCTGACCTTGTGGTTAGCAGCCCTAATTTGTAACCCACTATATACCCAGGGCTCACATTTCTAAATTAAGATGAGGACCCCAGGTCAATAATGTTAATATTTTGAGGCACAGGGGAAAGGGTTAGATCAGTCATTTACTTTAATATGCAAAATATGTTCTGTCTTGGTGAATATTATCTCATTAAATTCTCATAGAATTCCTAGTGTGTTCATGATTGCTCCCATTTTCTAAGTGAGGCAATGGAGGCTAAGTGGCATGCTTAAGGTTAGGTCCAACAGAAATCATAGAGCCAGAATTTGAACCCAGGTTATCTGGCAATGAGACTAGTGCACTTTCATAACATTGAAGCTGGCCACTCGACAAACGCTGACATTTCCATGTAATTCCAGGCCTTGGCTGTGCAAATGTTCCCAATCACAGATAAGGACATTTAATCTGTTCTGTGATCTATGGAGGCGCTTGAGAAATGGAAGAGGAATTACTGAGATGAGTCTTTCTATGTCAGCAGGCGAACTGTAACGGAGTTTTTATTACTATTTCATTATTTATGTAGTTGTCAAAAAAAAAATCAATGGGAAGAAGAATACAGCAGAGCCCCCTGATGGCTGTGCCCTCCCTGGAGTCCGTGTGGGTGTGTCAAAGCATGTGTGTGAGCATATAATTTGCCCATGAGTGTGGGTGTGTGTGTGGGTCTCACACTGTCAGACTCCCATACTCGTGCTAAACCAAGTTTTGGGTGACGATAGTGTATGTAAATTCTATTTCAGTAATTAGTGTCAGTATTTGTGTGTGACAGAGAAAGAGAGTAATAATTGTATGTATTACTGACAATGAGCTTTCTGGAATGACAGTGCTATAACCCCTGAAATTTGGAACTTAATTTTACTCTTTACATTCTTTTAACTGGAAAAGTAAATGCAAAGTGATGGCAAACATTTTAGTCCTTTGATTTTGTTCATTACAGGTGCCTATTTTGATGCTCTCCTTTGCTAAATAAAGCATAGCTCTGTACTTAGTCAGGGATCTCACTTTCTTGATCCTGACCACTAAGGCCCCTCTCCTTCCCTTCTTTCAAGGCTGAAAGGAATTTCAGGTTCCTTCAGTGGCTTGATAATTGATGATACTTATTAGTATCTCTTAGAAAATTACTTCAAGACATTGTAGGGTGTAGGGATTAATTTTACCCAAAGAATGTGGTCTTTGTCATTGATTCCTGAGAGAGAATTCATTTTGTTGTTAGGTGCCATCAAGCGGGTTCTGATTCATAGCCATCCAGTGCACAACAGAATCAAACACTGCCCAGTCTAAGCCATTCTCACAATCATTGTTACACTTGAACCCATCACTGCTGTCACTGTGCTAATCCATCTTGTGGGGAGGGTCTTCCTTTTTTTTTTTTTCATTGACCCTTCACTTTATTGAGTATCCTGTCTCTCTTCTGGGACTTGTCCCTCCTAATAATATGTCTGAAGAATGAGAGACGAAATCTTGCTATCCTGACTTCTAAGGAACAAACTGGTTCTTCTAGCAGTCCACGGCAATTTTTTTTTATTCTTCTTCAACACCATAACTCAAATACATTAATTCTTGTATTTCTGTTGTTGTTGTTAAGTGCATCCAACTTGGCTCTGACTCATAGTGACCCTGTATAATTCAAGCTGACCTTGGTGATCCATTGCTTATCATAGAGTGTAACACCAGGATTCCAGTTCTTCTAGGGTCTTCCTTATTCACTGTCCAACTTTCACATGCATATGAGGCAACTGAAAATACCATGGCTTAGGTAAGTGTTACCTTAGTCCTCAAACTGACATCTTTGCTCTTCAATATTTTAAGAGATCTTGTGAGCAAATTTGCCTAATGCAATACGTCTTTTGATTTCTTGACTGCTGCTTCCATGATGTTTATTGTGGTTCCGAGCAAAATGAAGTATTTGACAACATAAATCTTTTCTCCATTCATCATGACATTATTTATTGGTCCAGTGATGAGGATTTTAATTTTTTTACTTTGAGGTGTAACCCATACTGAAAGCTGTGGTCTTTGATATTCATAAGAAAGTATTTTAATTCCTTTTCACTTTCAGCAAGCAGAGTTGTATCATCTACAAGTCTTCCTCCAATCCTGATGCCACATTCTTCTTCATATAATCCAGCTTTTCTGATTATTTGCTCAACATAAAGATTCGATAATTATCGTGAAAAAATACAAGGCTGGCACATACCTTTCCTAATTTGTAAGCACTCAGTGTCCTCTTGTTCTGTTTGAACAATTGACTGCCTCTTAGTCTATGTACAGATTTCTCATGAACACAGTAAGTTTACCGGAATATTCATTCTTTGCAGTGTTTTCCATAGTTTGTCATGATCCACACAATCTAAAACCATTGCATAGTCAATAAAAGCACAGGTAACTATCTTTCTGATTTTCTCGGTTTTCAACCAAAATCCGTCTGCTGTCTGCAGTGATATTCCTCATTCCATGTCCTCATCAGAATCTAGCTTGAACCTCTGGAAGTTCCCAGTCAATTTACTGTTGCAAACAATTTTGAATTTTCTTTAGCAAAATGTAACTTGCAAGTGATACTAATGATATTGTCTGAAGATTTCCAGATTCCATTGGGTTACCTCTTTTTGGAATGGCCATAAATATGGATATCTCCCAATCATTTGGCCAGATTGGTCTTCCAAATTTCGTGGCATACATGAATGAGTGCCTCCAATGCTGCACCAGTTTATTGAAAGATATCAACTTGTATTCCATCAATTCCTGGAGACTTTTCTTTGTCAATGTTTTCAGTGCACCTTGAATTTCTTCCTTCAGTATCATTAGCTCTTGATCTTACGCCATCTCTTGAAATAGTTGAACATTGTTCATTCCTTTTGGTATAGTGACTCTGTATTTCTTCCATCTTCTTTGAGGTTTTCTGCAGCATTCACTATTTTGCCCATAGAATCTTTAAATATTTCAAGTCAAGACTTGAATGTTTTCTTCAGTTTTTTTTCAGCATGAGAAATTCTGAGAATGTTCTTCCCCTTTGGTTTTTTAATTCCAAATATTTGCACATTTTATTATAATACTTGACTTTGTATTCTCAAGCTGCCAGTTGAAATTTTCTGTTCAACTGTATTCCCTACTCACTTATTACGTTTGCTTTGGCATCTCTATTCCAGAGAGCAAATTTCAGAGTCTTTTCTGACATCCAAGTTGGTCTTAATGATTTTTTGCTTTCTTCCTGTATGATGATTTTGATGCAAATCTGAAACTCTTCTGGTCTTAGATTCTTAATGTCTAATACATCAAAACTGTTCTGAGGTGATCTCTAAATTCAGGTTGGATATGTTTAAGGTCATATTTTGGCTATCATTTACTTATTTTTCTTCAGCTTCAGCCTGAACATGCAAATAAGCAATTGATGGTCTGTTCCACAGTTGGTCCCTGGTCTTGTTTTGACTAATAATGTCGAGTTTTTTACACTATCTCTTGATGTAGTCAATCTAATACGTGTGTATTCCATCTGGTGAGGTTCATGTGTATGATTATTGTCTTTTATGTTGCTTAAATAAGTATTTGCAATGAATAAGTCATTGGTATTGCAAAATTCTGTTATCTGATCTACAGAACTCTTTCTATTATTAAGGCCATATTTTCCAACTACTCATCCTTCCTCTTTGTTTCCAACCTTTGCATTGCAATCTTCAGTAATTATTAATGCATCTTGATTATATGGTTGATCAATTTAATACTGAAGAAGTTTGTAGAATTCTTCAATTTCATCACTACTAGCTTTAGTGGTTGATGCATTAATTTGGATAATAATGGTGTTAACTGGTCTTTGTAGTCATGTGGCTATTTTCCTATCACAGACAGATTATACTTCAAGATATATCTTAAAATGTTCTTTTTGATTATAAATGTGATGCCCTTCAATTTGTCATTCCTGGCATAGTAAATCCTATGATAGTCAAATTCAAAATGGCCAATCCCAATCCATTTCAGTTCACTAACACTTAGGATATTGGTCTTTATGCATTCCATCTCATTTGACAACTTCCATTTTCTATATTCATACTTCTTACATCCCATGTTCTGATTATTATTGGATATTTACAGCTGTTTCTCCTCATTTTGAGTTGAGCCTCATCAGTAAATGAGGATCTTGAAAGCTTAGCTGTATTTGTGTCGTCGTGGTCAAGTGTAATTTTGGAAGGCCACTCTTCCCCAGTTGTATTTTGAGTTCTTTCCAATCTGAGGAGCTCATCTTCCAGCACTATCTCTGACAATATCCTAGTGTTATTCGGATTATTTCAATATTCAATATTCTGGTGCTATCTGACAGTGTTCCATTGCTATTCTTAAAGTTTTCTGTGGCCAAACATTCATAAGTAGTCCACCTCTCCTTCTTCATAGTTTGTCTTAGTCTGGAAGCTCAGCTAAAACCTGTCCACCATGGCTAACCCTGTTGGTATTTAAAATACCAGTGGCAAAGCTTCCAGCATTACAGCAACACGTAAGCTACCACAGTACTACAAACTGACAGGCAAGTGATAGGAGAGAGAACTCTAAACCCTTGGAATATCCTGAGTAATTGAAATGACTTGGTTACCTATAAGCTACCAGACTTATTTGACAGATTTTGCTAATGAGATCACTCAGGTAGGATCTGTCCAAGTCATAAAGAGCACCAGAGTAGGGTGAGCATGACTCTACAATCATGCCTATGTGCTGAGGTCTCAATAAAGGATCTGGATGTGGAAACTCCATGGACTTTCTAGTTTGTGAAAGACATTGATGCATGTGGATGGGTAGCACGTCCCTTTGTGGCATATGGACACATCTGTGTTGAAAATACATCTAACATCTCTTTATTTGAATCATTTTGCTAAATAAATATGTAATCATAAATTAGTCTTTCCATATTCTATGAGTTGTTGCTGTTGTTGTTATTAAGTTGTTATAGAAAATTATCAAAACCAAGAGAGCAGTGGGAGCCAGCAGGTCAGAAGTGAAGTGGACACTTAGAACCTCTAAGCTTAAAGATGATATCCTGAGGGAGCAGAAAGAACCCCAAAATTTGTAGCCAGCAGGTCAGAAGTATGAGTGTTTTGGAGATCCCTGAGCTTCCCGTCTCTGTTTTTGAGCTAAGGCCACTAGAAGCTGGTCAATTTTTACTGAGGATTATTATCTATAAAATAGAGGCTCAAAGTGATGACATCAAAGAACGTAAGATGTGTACCCAGGCCTATGGGGTCAAAACTCCAGCTAGGGAGATAGTAATTAGCAAACACCAATGGCAATGCACAACAATGGATAGTTTTTATGAGGTTATCCTTGTAAGATGCTGTAAGGGATTTTGTCTTTCTTGTTTGCTGTTGTGTTCCCCATTCCCACTATGCCTGACATATAATAGGTACCAAACTAATAAAGAGTGAATGAACTTCGAATCCCCATATTTCACAATTTTGACCCCATTAAAATTCATTTAACATATGTTTAGAACTTAGTATAAATCAACTACTATATATACATATACATCCATATGTAGTCACACACACTCACGTACTTCTACATATCCTTCTAATAACAATTTTAGAAAAGTATTTTATGAAGGAATAAATGAAAACTCAGAGACTTTAAATGACAAGCCAAGAACACACGTAGCATGTATGGGATGGTGGGAGGATTTGGACTCACATTTACGATTCCAAGTTTAAACTACTTGTAATACATTGCTCTGCTGTTTCTCCTATTTAACCCATGAGATTTTGTCTTCACTTTTAATTATACTGTCTTCTCCTTTTTCCTCTTCATTTCCTGAGGAGGTAACTCTCTCCTAGACCAATGGATTTCACTGTTAATTTTCTGGACCATCCAGAGAGGTCACTGTCCCTTTGCTTCAGGTTCTGAATAGATTTGTCAAGTTTGATGCTGCATAATGGTAAGCCAAACAAATATGAAATGAACCCAGCTCTGTTGTTTTCCCTTCACCAAAAATGCATTAATAAAGTTAATTAGAACAATAACCTCCTGGCATTAGGATCAAATGCAATGAAGCACAAGCAATAAAAACTCCATTACTGATCCCTTCTGAGAGACTGTTACTGATCCTCCTGGCAGAAAGGCTGCAGAAGAGGCCAACATCTTCCTATGCTTATTCTTTACTTTATTATGGGACTCTGAGTTCCATCTAGTCTGGCAAATGTAGGCAAGTGTAAATGTGAACCACATGTGCCCCAAGTAGAATTACCTGTAGTTACACATATGACTCTCAGAGATCTACAAATACTGCAGCCTCAATATGGGAACTAGTCAGTATCTGAAAGGACCAAAAACAAAGAACAGAGGAGGCAGCAGACGTTTTAAGTAGATGGCTGTGTGCTGTCCAGTTGATGCTGACTCATAGCCACCCTATATGAGAGAGTAGAACTGTTCCATCTGGTTTTCTAGTATGTCATGTTTACAGAAGATCATCACCAGGTCTTTTCTCCCATGGAGAAGCTGATAGTTTCAAATTGCTAACATTTTTAAGATTAGCAGCCAACACATGGTAGGACCACTAGAATGAAAGAAGGGAGTGGGGGACTTCCTGAGAACACAGCTAAGCACTTCAAATGTTTTAAGTGAATGAAGATTCCTTCTGCACAAATACCCAATTCCACCACCCTGAGGTGTTTAGATATGAGTTTAATTTGGGGATAATGTTTCATGTCGTTTGGGAGAGAACTGCAGGTTCATGACAGAAGCACTGCCTGGCTCATCTGCCCCTCATTTCCTTCCCTGGATCCATTGCCTGTCTCAGGTTGGACCCTATCCATTGCAAACAACCACATAACTTCCCTCTTTGCTTTTTGTCCATCTCTTCTACTCGTATTATCAGGATAATTTTCCTAAAATATCAGTGAGGTACCTAGTTAGGAAGTTCTAGAATTCTCCCTTGAGTTTAAGGTCCTGTGAAGTCTTGCTCCATCCTGCTTTGTCACAGCCTTTGCTCCTTTGATACAAGACTTGCAGTTCCTTGGACACCTTCCCTTAGGGAAACCTCCTCTGGTTTCCTTTCCCTTCCTTTAATCAGAATTAACTGCTCTAGTTGCATTAGCTTAAACAAATAAGAGTTAATTTCAATATGTCTTGAAGTAATCTGTTTACATGACTATCTCTACTTCTGGATCATAAGCCTGTAGAAGCTTAAACCCATTGCTGTTGAGTTAAACTCATGGCGACCCTATGAGTGCCAGAGCAGAACTGTGCTCCATAGGTTCTTTTTTGTTTTCTTTGGCTATAATACTTGGAGTAGATCCCTGGGCA
This sequence comes from Chrysochloris asiatica, assembly GCF_000296735.1. Taxonomy (NCBI): domain Eukaryota; kingdom Metazoa; phylum Chordata; class Mammalia; order Afrosoricida; family Chrysochloridae; genus Chrysochloris; species Chrysochloris asiatica. The sequence goes on along the minus strand of NW_006408553.1, from coordinate 1,348,751 downwards.
TTCTTCTCTAGTGCTACTGGGTAGGTTAGAACTTCTAACCTTTAGGTTAGCAGTGAAGCAGAAACCACTTGGACCACTCAGGGACCTACTTAAAAGCTATGATAATCAAATATTTAGCAACCAATAGTTATTTGCCTTAACATACTGCATCTCACTGAATCCATATAGGTTGGTACTGTGCATCTTTCCAGTCTAACAAATCCATTGCCATTGAGTCATTTCTGACCCAGTGATCCTATATAGGATTTCAGAGGTTGTGAATCTTTATGGGAGCAGCCAGTGGGTTTGAACCGCTAATATTGTTGCTAGCAGTGAAGTGCTTATCTTACAGTGCCACCAGCACCCACAATGTGTCTTACTACCCTGATTTTACAGAGAGGGAAACTGAGGTAATCAGACTGCCAGTGAGGGGCAGAGAAGGCAGGGGCCACAGGCAGCAGTGAGTCAGGACTACATTCTTGACATCTAAAGCTATTGGGAGTTTTTGGGACTGCTAATGCACATAGAAGGTCTGAAGTCACATAATAGGTCCTGGTCAGACTGAAATAAAGGCAAATGAGAGAGAGAGAGAAAAAAAAAAAAAATGAATGAAAAGAAAACCACTCTGGAAAGATTAACTTTCAGAAGTGTGCTGAGGAGCAAACTTTAGGACATGTCTTGACATGTTTTTCCAGGAAGATGCAGGACACCGATGTGCTTCCTCTGTCCCGTTTTTAACAAGGTGGCTGACCTTGGAAGAGGTAGTCTCCAGCAGGGTTGTCTCTGGAGTATAGGATAGGTCCTCCCTTCCACCAAAAATACCTCCCTCAGCTGCTTGATGGTGCCTGAAATTGTACCATTATAGTCTAATTCCTTTAGCTCAGGCTGCTATTCCCCTGTTAAAATGCAAATACTCCTGGGAGAGGCAAGTTATTAAACTTTATTAGTCTTTTATATCCCATGGTGAATTTATTGATCAGAACTTTTTCCTTAGAAATGTCTTTGACAAGGAAGAAATATGGAAACTGCATAAATGCCTTGAGCCCCAGGGACTGAGGTTACTTGGAAGGTGAGGGATTGGAATCTAGAAGACAGGTTTCCCATAGTGTTCTAATCAGTAGGGTGGTATATGCCCAGTAACAGGTGGATTTGAGTAGACAAGCTGAGAAGTGAGATGCATGGCATGGCATTGGAAAGGGCAGACTTCTAGTAAGCCAAGAATGGGCTCTCACCCACCATAGCCACCTTCCCCACCTTTGTCAACAATTCTATAAGTGCAGGCAGCAGATGTCTACCTCTCATCTGTAAATGAGAAAAAAAACAAGCTGCTCTCTTCAGGCTCACTGTTCTTGGAAACCGTCACCCCACCTATTCAGGCCTAATTGGAGGCTCCCTGAGTGAGGCAAAGAGTTAGAGAGTTTGACCGCTAATCAATAGGTTACAAGTTGAAGTCTATCTAGAAGTACCACAAAAGAACGGCCTGGTGGGTTGTCTACTTTTTTTTAAAAAAATCAGTCACTGAAAACCAAATGGAGCACAGTTCTATTCTGATATATATGAAGTTCCATGAGACAGAATTGACTTGATAGCAACTGTTAGTGGTACTGTAACAGCTGCATTCTGTGTGTGTGGCTGCTTCTATGTTACACTTCTCTGACCCGTTTGACCTAGAGGTGACACTTTCACGTCTTTCTTGATCCTGTCACAGACACTGTTCTATACCAGCATCCCATGCTGTCCACTTATAGTCTGGGCTGCAATAAGAAATGGATCATGAGAGAGATCTTTTTTTAACTACACATCAGGGTTTTGAAAACAATATTATTTTATGTGTTTTCAAAACACTTTGCTCAGTGTTCAGATTTATGGGATGTTCTTTATTACTTCAATAAAATATTTAAAACAAAAATAAGAGAGGAAGCCTGAGGTTTTCATCCTCCGTTTCTCTGGAGCCAGCCCAGACAGAATCCTTCCCTAACCTTCCCTCACCTTCTCCCCTTAGAGACTTCAACAGCCTTGGGCTGCCATGTGCTTCTGATTTTCAAGAAATAGGAAAGAGATTGTGTCCGTATTTAATAATACATGATGTTTAACAACCTGATTGAAAAAAAGCTTGGATTCCACCATATGGAGTATATTCTTGTTGTTCGTTGTGCTGTTAAGGTAGTCCCAGCTCATAGCAACTCTATGAAGAACAGAACTATCTAGAATCACAACTCTATGTAATTCCCAGTTCTGTGCCTTCCTCACAATTTTATGTTTACATCCATTGTTGCTGACAGTGTGTCAGTCCACCTTGTTGAGAGTTTTCCTCTTTTTCACTGACCCTATTCTTTACCAAGCATGATGTCTTTTTCCAGAGACTGGTCCCTACTAATAACGTGTCAAAAGTAGATGAGATGAAGTCTTGCCATCCTCATTTCTAAGAAGCAGTACTTCCCTATTATTTCCTTTCTTCTGTGGACTGTAGGCTTATTTTGCTGGTTTGTATCTTGTTGTTGGAGATCTTGTGCTAATGTGTTGATTTTGGTTCTTTCTTCTTTTTGGACATGTACATTTATTACAATAAACTGTCCTCTCAATACAGCTTTTGTCATGTTCCAAAGATTATGGTATGTTGTGTTTTCATTCTCATTTGTTTCTAGGAACTTTGTGAATTCATGTTTTTTTGTGTGTGTTTTTTTCCTTCTTCTTCTACTACCCAATCGCTTTTCAGCAGGGTTTTATTCAGTTTCCAGGTATTTGATTTTATTTACTTGGTCTTCCTATTGTTGATTTCTAATTTGATAGCATTGTGGTCTGAGAAGATGCTTTCTAGTATTTTGGTGTTTGTAAATTTATGGAGGCTTGTTTTGTGGCCTAACACATGGTCTATTAAGGAGAATGTACCATGTGCCCTGGAAAAGAATGTGTATTGTGCTGTTGTTGGGTTGAATGCTCTGTACACATCTTTGAGGTCTAGTTGACTGATTGTGTAGTTTAGTTCCTCTGTGTCTTTGTCAAGTTTTTTTCTAACCAGAAATTGTCCACTAGTATTGTAGATTTGTGTATTTCTTTCTTCAAATCTATTAGCGTTTTCTTTATATATTTTGGAGCTCTTTGATTGGAATCATAGATATTTATTATGGTTATATCATCTTGTTCAGTTGTCCCTTTAATCATGAGATAATGTCCATCTTTATCTATTATGCTGGGTTTTGACTTGAAGTTTATTTTATCAGAGATTAGTACTGCCACTCCTGCTCGTTTTTGGTTGCAAGTAGCTTGGTATATTTTTTTCCATCCTTTGACTTTTAGTCTGTTTTTGTCTTTGTGTGTAAGGTGTGTCTCTCGCAGACTTCATATTGAAAGATCTTGTTTTCTTATCCATTCTGCCACTCTCCGTCCCAACAGTTGCATTTAATCCGTTTACATTCAGCTTAAATATTGATAGGTATGGATTAATTACTGTCATTGTGTTTGTTTTTCTGTGGTGCTGCTGGTTTCTGTATGTCTTCCTATGCTGAGTTCATGTTTTTTGTGTTCTTTCTTGTCAGTTTCTTCATAGTTTTAATGGTTCCATGTTCTTCTTGGATTTTCATTTTCTTGGTATTTTATAAAGTATTCATTTTCTTCTAGCTTACCTTACATTCTATTAACTTTTCCCTCCATTCAAGAGAGCCTATTTTATCCTGTAATCTACCTGACTTCAACCACCTGGATCTCTATTCCTATGTGCTTACCTTCTTTCACATTGTAATTGTTTTGATCATAGACTGACCTCCCAGATCCTCTGAAATTGTACTTATAGTTTGTTCTCTTCTCAACTCTTCCATTTGTTGATTGAGTTCTGGGTGGTGCTGCAATGTATGTCAATTTACAGTTGTTGTCTGTTCTTGTTGGGTCTCAGTCAACAGAACTTTCATTATGATGTTTTACAGCACAGGGGTGGCTTTGGCAAAATTCCTAAGCTTCTGTTTATTCTGGAATGTTTTGATAACACCATCATATTTGATTGATAGTTTTGCTGGGTAGAGGATTCTTGGTTGGCAGTTTTTTTTCATTCAGGATTTTATATACATATCCCCATTGCCTTCTTGCCTGCATGGTTTCTGCTGACAGATCAGAGCTTAATCTGATATGCTTGCCTTGGTATGTAACACTTCTCTTTTCCTTAGCTACTTTCAGGATTCTTTCCTTATCTTTGATTTTGGAAAGCTTGATTTTTATATGTCTTGGTGATTTTCTTTTAGAGTCTGTCCTTCCTGGGGTTCATTGAGCTGCTTGAATGCTTATCTTGTTGCTTTCCAGGATGTTAGGGAAATTTTGTTCCAGCAGCTCTTCAAGTATCTCCTCTATGGATTTGTGTGGTTTTTCCTGTTCCAGAATTTTGATAATTCTTTTTATTCCTCTTCAGATTGCCCAACATGAATCTTAGACTTTCTTCGGATTTCTTTCTTTCTTTTTTTTTTTTTTTCCTATCCTTTTTACTGCTTGCTCTTCTATCTTAGTAGTATTAAGAGGCTTGTCTTCCAGCTCACTAGTTTTGGCTTCCATCTCTTCAATTCTACTCTGTTGCCCTTTCAGTGTGTTGTCCATTTCTGATATTCTATTATTAATCATTTGAACCTCTTTCTGTGGATTTTTCAGTGTTTCCAATGCTGTATCTTATTTGTTTGCTCCTATAGCACTTTGCTGACTTCTTTATTTTTCTCAACTCCTCTGTAAAATGTTTTGCTATATTTCATGATAATTTTTCTGAATTCCTTCTCAGGCATTTCCAAAGCCTGCCCTCTTTCCAATATGGAGTCAAGGTCTACCTCCAGCTCATTTGTCTTGATCACTTTATCTTGTTTTTGGACATGTCCAGAGATGGTCCTTTGTTTTTTAGGCACAGTCAATAGTTGGCTGTAACCTTAATAGCTTGGCTATATGATGACAATTTCTGTCTTCTCTTGGGTAATTCAGGGAGCCTCCTAAAGGCAAAGAGGGAACCAGAAAACAAAACAAAACAGCAACAGCAAAAAAACTGATTGGATACTGTGGTCTAAAATTGCAGAAAAGAGAGAAGAGAAAAAAAAAAAAAAAACTGTAGCAAAAAATCTGTAGTATGATTTTAATGTCCCTCTCTTGGCTTCTTGCCTTCAAGATCACCTGAGAAATTTCAAGACACCACTGTTGGTCACTATGATGTAATTCAGGATTGCTAAAAACAATTTTTAAAAAATTACAGCAGTACATCAACAGAGAGTTGATCATTCAAGTTGGATTTAGAAAAGGAATATCATTTTATTGCTGATGTCAGATGTATCTTGGTTGAAATCAGAGAACACCAGAATGATGTTTGTTATTTTCATTTTTAAGTGCCATCGAGTTAGTTCTAATTCCTAGCTACACTGTAGAGGATTTCCAAGGAGTGGCTGATGGAATTGAATCACTGACCTTGTAGTTCAAATTGACCTTATGGTCCAGTGACTACCCTACAACACCACATCAGGACCCCAGAAAGATGTTTACTTGTGCTTTATTGATTATGCAAAGGCTTTGACTTGTGAATAATGAGAAATGATGGAAAGCATCATGAAGAATGGGAATTCCAGAATAGTTCATTGTGCTCATGAGAAACATATACTTGGACCAAAAGACAGTCTTTAGAATGTAACAAGTGGATATTGAATGGTTTAAAATCAGCAAAAGTTTGCACCAGGTTTGTATACTTTCACCATATTTATTCAATCTGCATGTTGAGCAAATAATCTGAGAAACTGGATATATGAGGACGAATTTAGCATCAGATTTGGAGAAAGACTCATTAACAACCTGTGATATGCTGGTGATAAAATCTTGCTTACTGGTAGTGAAACTGCAAAATATATCTTTAAATTGTTAAAATGCAAAGTTATCATTTTGAGGACTAAGGTGAGCCTGACTCAAAACTTGGTATTTTCAATAACCTCATATACATTTGGAAGTTGGACAGTGAAGAAGGAAGACCATAGAAGAATCAATGCATTTGAATTATGGTGTTAGAGAAGAATATTAAAAGTACCATGGAGTGCCAGTAGAGCCAACAGATCAGTCTGGAAATAAGTGTAGTCAGAATGTTCTTTAGAAGCCGGGATGGCAAGACTTTGTTTCTCATACTTTGGACATATTGTCATGAGGTACCAGTTCCTGGAGAAGGACACCATGCTTGGAAAATGGAGGGTCAGTGAAAAGGTGACAGTCCCCCAGAGAGATGGATTGACACAGTAGCAGCAGCAATGTGCTTAGGTGTAACAAGTGTGAGGATACCACAGGACTGGTCAATGATTTGCTCTTCTGTGCATTGGGTAGCTATGAGTCAGAACCAACTGGAGTGCACCTAATCACAGCAATGCCTTGGACAAGTTTATTCTTTCTATTCTATCTTTTTAATGACTTTTTCTTCATGTATTATATTTTGATATCATTACACAAATCTTGTGATCTTTGTTCATTAGTGTTCAATGCATTAAATGTGTTCTTTAGATGGTTTCTAAATTCAGGTGGGATATATATACTCAATGTTGCATTTTGACTCTTGTGCACTGGCTTTAATTTTATTCAGCCTTGATTTGCCCCCGACCTTGTTCTGAATGATGATATTGTACTTCTTTAATTTCTATTTTCACAGACATAGTCAGTTTGATTCTTGTGCATTTCTCTTGGTTAGGTCCATATGTAGAGTAGCCCAATATGCTGTTGATAGAGCAATGTCACTGTCTTGCTAAATTCTATCATGTGATCTCTAGCATTATTATTACCTCTAAGTCCATATTTTCCACTAACTGGTCCTTCTTTTTTTTTCCTTTTTGTTTTGTTGCATTTCAGTCTCCAGTAATTATCAATGTATCTTGATTGTATGTTTGATCAATTTCATACTTCATTGAGTTTAGTGGTTAGTGGGTAAATTTGAATAATATTCATATTAACTGGTCTTCCTTGTAGGCATGTTGACGTTATCCTATCACTGACAGCATTGTACTTCTGGATAAATATTGAAATGTTCTTGTTGAAGAATGTGACTTTCCCCTTCAATTTGTCATTTCTGGCATGGTAAATTATATAATTACCTGATTTTAAATGGTCAATAACAATTCATTTCAGTTCCCTAATGTCTAGGATATCAGTCTTTATGTTTTCTATTTCATTTTTGATGACTTTTAATTTTCCTAGATTCATACTTTATAGTTTCACATTTTGATTATTATAATGTATGCTTGATGCTGATTCTTCTCATTATGAGTCATGCCACATCAGCAAAGAAAGATCCTGAAAAGTTTGTTTCATCCTCACCATAAAGGTCAACTCTGTTTTGCTGAGGCAGCTCATTCCCTGTTTGTATTTGGAGAACATTCCCATAGACAGGGCTCATCTTTGAACACTATATCAGACAATATTCCACTGCTATGCAAAAGGTATTCAGTGGTTAATTTTTCTCAAGTGGTCTGCTTCTTTTCCTTCTTACTGTGTCTAGTCTGGAAGCACTACTGAAACCTGTCTACCATGGGGGATCTTGCTGCTATTTGAAATATTTTTGAAATAGTTTCCAGCACAAACCCCTGCCCACACTGTTGACCACACTGTTGACACTCTAACAAACTTTGCTTTGAGGTGTTAAAGCACCCTCCCTACAGTCCTGATCTTGCTTCTTCGAACTTTCACCTGTTTGATCCCCTAAAAGCAGCACTTTGAGGATGAAAATTCATCCTGATGAAGACGTGAAGGCAGCAGTGCTTTCATGGCTTGCAGACCAATCTAACACATTTTAAAGTAAGGGGATATGAAAGCTTATTGACAGATGGGCAAAGTGAAAACCAAGGGGATTATATTGATAAATGACATATTTTCCTTTACTTGAAGTTTATTAAAATGAGTTGTACAGTCAGAGTGCAGATAATTTTTGACTCAACCTTGTATATATATATGTGTGTGTGTGTGTGTGTGACACTTAACAACAACAACTATGTATATTGTTGTTGTTACATGCTTTGAGTTGGTTCTGACCCATAGACATAGAGAGACTGTATAGGGTTTCACAGAAGTGGCTGGTGGGTTTGAACCACTGACCTTGTATATATATATACACACTTAACAACAACAACAATATATATATATATATATTATAACAAAAAATATATATATATATTATAATAAAATATGTTGTTGTTGTTAAGTGCCGTCGAGTTGGTTCCGACCCATAGCGACCCTGTACAGGGGTTTCCGAGGGTGTAAATCTTTACGGGAGTAGAAAGCCTCATCTTTCTCCCGCGGAGCAGCTGGTAGTTTCGAACCGCTGACATTAAGGTTTGCAGCCCGATTCGTAACCACTACACTACCAGAGCTCCATATATATATATTAGTTGTTAAGTGCCATCGAGTCTATTCTGACCCATAGCGACCCTATATAGGGTTTCCAAGGAGCAGCTGGTAAGCTTGAACCACCAGCCTTGCAGTTCAAACGACTTTGCAGTCTGATACATTAGCCCACAGCACCACACCAGGACTCATACACATATATTGGTTTTTGCTTCCTTTTACATTTTTATATGTGAAGAGGTTGTCATTGTTAAATGCTATCGAGTCAGTTCTGACCCATAGCAACCTATATAAGGTTTGCAAGGAGCGGCTGATGAGCTTGAACTGCAGACCTTACAGTTCAAACTGACTTTGCAGTCCAGTGCATTAACCCACAGCACTATACCAGGACATTACTATCATGCCCGCTTTATTGAAAATAAAACATAGGTCTAGATGACTATATCATGTTGATTATACTTTTTGGGTGAGGTTCCACAGAACCAGGTCTCTCTGACCCCAAAGTTCATGACCTTTCAGTATCATCACATTACTCCTATAATATGAGGCACCTTCAAAGAGTTCATGGAAACAATGTGACCTCTTTCTACAAACTTGTAAACCTCCCCCCCTGGTATTATATAAGCTATATCCCAGGGAAAAAAGTGCATAAATGAGGTGAGGAAGTAAATGTAATTCAGCCATTTATAGAAATGCATGCAAATTAGAATGAACATACAATTAAAACCCAGTAAAAATATAGTTCCTCCAGGGTAACCTTCCCAGACCACTCAAGAATTGAATTCCTACAATCACAACACGTAGAGTTGGTTCCACAAAAATTGCTTACCCTTGAACTGCCTACTATTTTATGAGTGTTCATCTTTTAAAATTTTTTTTTATTGCATCAAACCATTTTCTCAAGATGCTGTACACATTTCTCAGAAGAGATGAAACTTAAATTTTTTCCTCAGAGCCTGACACAAGCTCAGCCCAAAAGATGTTTTATATTAGATTTTAAACCCTCTGCCATTTGAATGGCAGACATATTTTCTCTGTATACTCTATCATACTTCTAGTTGGTGGTTCCTGTCAGCTATGGGAAGTTTATTGGTAAAAAGAGCTACAATAGGTGAATGATGTGAAAGAGCCAATGGTGGGATACAGAAAAAATGTAGAAGACCTGAAAACTCAACATACTGGCTATGTCAAACTAAGAGTACCCACCATGCAGAATCAGAACAGGCCCTGGCTTACAGACTTGCTGCAGGAAGCATGATTGTGGAGTACTGACCACCACTGTTGGCCAACCTGCTGTGCATTCTTCCATAATGTGGTGTGATCTAAAGGCAGATGGAGTGCAGCAGCCTCCTTCATAATGAAAATCCTTTCTCTGAAGTATCCTAGTGTCTGAAAGTTTACTATTCAGTTTAGTTCTTTTTAACTTTATGTTCATTCTGCTACAAGGAAAGGTCATTCATTAAACTATTATCAGATTGAATGATTGATTTCTCCTCTTGAAAAGCAACAAACAAAGCAAGAAAAGCAAAACCAGGAGGGAATGTTACAGAAAACAGGGAAGATTTGATAGGGAGCAGACAAGGGCAAGATATGAAATGTGGGGGGTCACTGGGGGACAACAGAAAATTTGAAGAGGAGGGAGAGTCATGAAACTTTCTTAAGGTTTTCAGTGGTTACTCCAAGTTTTCTGGCCCAGCTTTTGAGGTCCTCCACAAGGTTACTCTAAGCAGTGACATGATGTTCTGCATACCTGGTCTCAGTCCAAACTGTGACTTTCAATCACATCACATGCTTTCAGCTCAGTGCCTTTTTTATCTCATCAGTCTAGATCACTCTTTCATACCTGGTCTGCCTGGATAATTCACTATCTTTCAGTATTAAACTCAAATGCTGTCTCTAATAAGAAGTCTTTTTGAATCCAGTCAAGTTTTGAGGTGCTCTCCTCACTCTCTACCCAGATATCACTGTTTTACAGATCCTGAGAACTTGGGACCACTGATTAACTATCCCAGCCCTCCTCTCACTATGCTGTGAATTCCTAGAAGGCAGAGACTATGGCCCAAAAGCCTTGTGTGATGTCTGCAAGGGGGTATAGATCCCAGGCCTTTCCAAGGGAGAAGAAAAGGTCTGTAAAAAATGTACTTGAGGGGCACCCCCCTGAGTTTTTCTCAGATCTTCTTGAAAACCAATCCATGTGACAGAACCATTTGCCTTGAGAGCTAGAATATAAAATCCAGTGAGAAGGAAGTAAAATTTATTTGACTCTATCCGATGAATTATAAAGGGCCCAGACCCACTGGCACTCCCACGCTGTGAAATGAGGAGGGTGAGATTTACCACCTGCCACCTGCTTTAGGTTCTTATGACCTTCACATTTGGAAAATTCATTAAATCTTTGAGAAGTGAGGGAGAAGTCCATGTCCATCATTCTTAGTCTTAGTGAACATCCAAGATTTTCAATGCCTATTAAAAGCAGCTATTCCACAGAACTTTTGTTTTGGAGGAAGCCATTTAATCTCCTTTTATGGATGAGTATGATGCCTAATATGTGAGTAAGTCAAACAGTATTGCTATTAGAGTTTCAGTTTATACCTGCAAAATATGTTTAAATATGCCTCTGCAATAAGTGAATGAAGTCCTGGCATGGAACTGTAGGATAAGCACTGGGCTGCTAACCAAAAGTCAGCAGTTCAGACCCAGAAGTCTTTTCTCAGAAACTGTACTTACAGGGTTGCTATGAGTCAGAACTGACTCCATGGTATCTAACAACAACAATAACAATCAGTGGCTGGGTGCAGACAAGTTCTTTCAGTAATACACTTGTTTTAGTCTCATTAAGGTGCCTTTAATAAAAGATTCAATAAAAAACAGTGGCTTCCTAGGAGATCTTCATAGTGACCCTGTATAGGGTTTCCAAGGAGCTGTTGGTGAGCTTGAATTGCTGAACTTGAGGTTCAAATTGACCTTACAGTCCAGTGCATTAACCCACTGCACCACACCAGGACTCATGTATATTTTGTGATTGTTGTTGTTAACTGCTGTTGAGTCGATTCCAACCCATAGCGACTCTGTATAGGGTTTCCAAAGAGCAGCTGGTGAGCTTGAACCACCGACTTTGCAGTTCAAATGGCTTTGCAGTCTGGCACATTAACCCATAGCGCCACACCAGGACTCCCCATGTATGTATATATATTGTTGTTGTTAAGTACCGTGGAGTCGGTTCTGACTCATAGTGACCCTGCACAGGGTTTCCGAGGCTGTAAATCTTTACGGGAGCAGACTGCCTCATCTTTTTCCCGCGGAACCGCTGGTAGTTTCGAACTGCTGACCTTGCGGTTGGCAGCCCGACTTGGAACCACTATGCTACCAGAGCTCCTTATGTATGTGTGTATATATATATATAAAGTTTCAAAATGCTAACAACTGTTATTAAAATGTTGGATTTTTATCCCCATGGCTCCAGTTCATCTTCTGGAAGGGGATCTAAAGCTGGAAAGCTGGATGATCTTGTTGAGAGACCTTTCTCCTATGATATGGAGATCAATTTATAAAGACTGTCACTTCCAGAACTGAGCAGGCCACTCTGGTACCTAGTTCTATTTGTCTTTCTTGGTTTTCATGTTCCACAGCCTGCCCTCTACCAATGTTGATGATAAAATGCTCATTCTTAATCCAACCCCTTGTTGTTTTTGTTATGTGCTGTGGAGTTGGTTCTGATTCATAGTGACCCTGTACAGGGTTTCCGAGGCTGTAAATCTTTATGGGAGCAGAAAGCCTCCCTCCTCTTTCTCCTGCGGAACAGCTGGTAGTTTCAAACTGCTGACCTTGTGGTTCTCAGCCCTATTCATAACCACTATGCTACCAGAGCTCCTTGCAATCATGAAAACGGCAACATCACATCCACTAAACTCGAAGATTGTAGGAGAATCTATGCATCTGGATTGTAGTATTGATGAAGAATATTGAATATACCATGGGTTGTCAGACGAACACACAAATCTGTCTGAAGGAAAGGAAAGTCGGAATGTTCATTTAAAAGTAGGGATGGTGAGATTTTGTTTTGAACTTGTATCAGGAAAGACTGGTCACTAGAAAAGGACATCATATGTACCATAGTGGATCAGTGAAAACAAGAGAAAGCTTCCATGAATGGTGGCAACAATAGGCAAAAGCATTGTAAAGATTGTGAAGATGGTGTCGGACTGCCAATGCTTTGTTCTGTTATATTCAAGGTCATCATGAGTTGGAGACAACTCAATAGCTACTGACAACAATATAGCTGTAACCACCATGTCCACGCCCATTTGGGGAGACTCTGCCTTCAGATGTATAACTATCATGCTTCCAGGTTTCACAGATACTTAGTCCCTGTCAAATACTGAAAGCATTCATTTTTATCATCTTGATTGCATGCAATGAAACTAACTTATTGAAAAGTTACTTGCAAAGTACAAGTACATTATCTCAGTTATTCATCACCAAAACCCTTCCAGGCAAGGGTCATTAACCCCATTTTTATGGATGAAAAATGGATGCTCTGAAAGATTAAATGACTTGCTTAAATTCACAATGAAAATAGCAGAGCCTTGAGGCTCACTCTCTCATCTGCAAGTGGTACAATCCTTACCAGTTAGATGATTTGTTTGATTTGTAGTTCTAGAAATCCACTCATTCACAATAAATCCATGTGAGACTTGTCTATGCTAAACAAACACGAGATAAACCAATAGATGACTATTTTATTGCTATTATACACACATAATTCCTTGGATATGCATTATTTCCACCTGTTCAATACCCACTCTGCCCACCCACTGAGGTCTACTAGGAACAATATACCATTAATAAGGTAGAAAATGTTCCCAGTCACTGAATTTTACTCAGTATTTTTTGGTAGGAGTAGGTATGAGAGGAGATTCTGCCACTTAAGACTGCACCAAACTGCAATTCCCTTGAAATTGGTTGCTTTAACAGTTCTCTCAGACTCCTGACTGCCCTTTAGCTCTGCCTTGGGCTGCCCACTTAAGAAATCACTTTATCCTGCGTTCTTGTGCTTATATTTGCCCAAGGGCTGAACTCAAAGGTCTTTTTAAATTAAAAGGTTTTAAAAAGACCTCTCTAAGTAGAAAAACTCTGGGGAGTAAGGGAGGGGAGCCCTGGAGGATGCTTCAGGCTTCCCAGTTGTAGGTTACTCTGTAGTTGGAGAAGGGGGTCATGGCCAGGGTCTAGGATAGCCCAGATAAGCAGGTGGTTGGTGGTTATATGCCATGGAGTCGGTTCCGACTCATAGAGACCCTGTACAAGGGCTTCCAAGGCTGTAAATCTTTATGGGAGCAGAAAGTCTCATCTTTCTCCCATGGAACAGCTGATAGATTCAAACTGCTGACCCTGAGGTTAGCAGCCCGATTCATAACCACTACGCTACCAGAGCTCCTTAGATAAGATGGTGGAGAGGGTAAAAACCTAGTGCTATTCTTGACTTCTGAAGTGTTTATATTTGCAGTGTGAGTCAGTGACTTTTCTGAGACCGAATGCTGGGGTGTTAACCCTTTAGTGCTCTAGGATTAACCTCATTTCAGCCACACAAATGTCATGGAATCTTGTAATCAACCTCAATACTTAGGGGATGCCCTCTTGATGAAAAGGGCTGATGTTTTTTAACAGTTTCTACTAATGAGGAAGCAGATTGAGACAGAATGGGAGAGGTTTAACAATGTCTGAGAAGTGGATAGGTTGGTGTATTGGCCAACCTTTAATATTCTCTTTAACCACACTCTTGACATGGCCTTAATATATGCAGAGTGTAATTCCTTAGTCCTTGATTTTGGGTTTAGTCATATGATTTGCTTTTGCCAAAAGGATATTAGTAGATATGATGCTAACCAGGACTTGAAGTGTACGTGAACTGCTTTCTGCCATCTCCATAAGGGAAACAAACAAACAAAACACCTATCTAGCTCACTAGTTACAGGAGAAGGGTAAGAGACATTTGGAAAGAACCACCCCATTCCATCCATATTGAAACAATGCTTCCCTCATCAGCCCATAAACTCATGAATGAGAAAGAAATGCTTACTATCATTCACCACGAGTGTTTTTGTGATTGTTTGTTGAATAGTATAATTCTGGCAATAACTAACCAATATTATTGAAAAGTTACTTCCCAAATACAAGCACATTATCTCAGTTATTCATCACCAAAACCCTTTGAGGCAAGGGTCATTAACCCCATTTTTATATATGAAAAATGGATGCTATGACAGATTATTTCCTATTTGTTTACCTAGGAAATCCTTTCTCAGCAAGCAGCATCTAGTACATGCTAGGACTATGCTAGTCCCAGTGGGAGACACAGAGGAGGAAAGTATAACCCCATCTTCAGAGATTTTACTATCTAGATAGGGATAATATACCATGGTATAGCACTAAATTAAAATCAATATAAATAGGAAGGATCAAATCCGTTCTCAGTTCTCACTTAACCTTATCAGGAGTATTAACTCTAAGTTCCATATGCTGTGTATATATATACATCTTAAGGGGCTTAAAATAATTTGTGGAAAAGTGGAATTAAAAGATTGAGAATTTTTCTACAAACCTTTTGAAGTCCCCTTCAAACATGTACCAGTGTGTATGTTGACTCTACAAAGTTGTTTCAAATAATAACATAACTAGATAATTTTCTCATATTTTCATCTTCATACAACATAAACACATATGTGTATACCTCAACAAATGACTGACAGAGGAAAAAGTATTATAAATTGCCCATTGTGACTGACTTCCTATTGGTGGTCACATTCACATTTAATGAGATATCAATTATGCTATATCTCACTGCATACCTCTGGGCATGTAGTGATTGAAGAACCTGAGGCCTGGTGTGATTCCAAATACTCTTTCTCTTCTACTCCTTGTAGCCCACTCCTTCCATTCTTTGTGTGTGTGGAGGGCCATGGGCACACAGTGATTCCATTTGGGAGAGAAACACACCTCACTCTCATTCCATTTCTGTCATTTACTAGCTGAGTGGCTTGGGGATAATTTATCTTGTTTTTATTTTCACATCTTTTAATGGGGATTGAGCCCCAGTGTGGCACTGTAGAATAAGTGCTGAACCTGTAACCACAAGCAAGGTCAGCAGTTCAAACCCATAAGCCACTCTCAGAAACCCTATTCAAGATTGCTATGAGTCGGAACTGACTCAAAGGTACACAACAACAATAACAAAAGAGGAATAGTAATTCCTGTCTTTTAGAAGTATCATGAGGGTTAGAGATAATGTGTCTAGACTTCGTGACATTAAATAGATGTTCTTTCAAAAGCGATCTCTGCAAATACATCCTGTCCACCTCCTCTTCTCCCCTCTTGCCCTTGCCTACTTCTCTCTGTTGTCGCTTTGCTTTTCTTCTTCCTCTCTTTCCTCCTTCTCTCCTCTCATCTCCATCCTTCCTCTAATTATCTTTCATTTTTTTTCTTGTTTTTTTTTTTTTTTCTTTGCTTCCTCCAAAGTGCATGACTGCTAACCAGCCGATCCTGGAAACTGCTATACCATATTGCTGTGGATCAGAAGTGACTGGATGGCATTTAACAACAACAACTGAAGGATTGCTATGAATTAGAACTGGATTCATGGCAGTGAGATTGTTGTTGTTGTTTAGCCACTTAACATGAGGTGAGAGGCCAGCTAGTAGAGAAGCAAACTATGTCATATTTCTGTCTACATAAAAGGAAAAAGAAAGTCTCCGGAATTTTCTTTTGACTGGACAGAATCACAAAAGCACAATAACCTATTGAGTCACTGAGCCTCTGATGAGAGGATGTCTCTCTTATTAAGATTATGGTGCTAACCTGAATTGAATAATTATAAGAATGGGTGCTTTGGAGTTTTATTATCTTATAAATATCATTTTACTTAACCAGAAAAATCAAGGAATCAATATGCACAAGGGAAAGTGCCTTGTCTAACCTCATCCTATGAATTCAGGACTCAACGCCTGGCTTTGAGAAAAGCCTTTTGGCTTTTGGTTCCTGCTATCTCAATCCATAGGATCAAAAATAGGGCAGAATTGTCAGGAGGTGACCCAGAATGACTTGGATAGTCCTCTGGAGAGCAACCTGGGCCAATTCTTGAAACTCTTTCCAGGGTAGTCAGACAGTCTTTGGCAATTGGCTTCCCTTCAAGAAAAGACACTTTCTTCCACCAGAAAAAATGAGTGTAATCAGACTGGCTGGCAAAACTGTTTTGAGATTTCTTGGATGAAAGGCTCTGTGTAAACCTAGGGCACTGTTGTTTTCATACCTGGCTGGTGGGCCAGGGAGTGGGGAAATGAGAAAGCAAAGCCAGAGTTCTTCCTTGGCAACTGGTGCCTGAGCCGCTCAATCTTACCTTGCCACAGCAAAAATATTCACCAACAGAACATTCACCCAAATGGGCAGGGGAACTGAAGACAACATAGACAGGTTCAGAAGAAAAAGGCAGACATAATAAGAATGAGATTAAAAGGTCAAATGAGAAAGCATTTACATCAAGGAGAAAATAACTAACTGAGTGGCCCTTTGCTTCCCTGGGGCTCTGTTTCTTTGCCTTTGAAATGAATTAGAGTCTTTGGTCTTTTTGAAACATGAATTACAAACTTTACAGAATTCCTCATTAGAAAGTATACAGACAGACCTGGTCAGAGGTCAGGAGACAGAATCACAAAGAGAGAAAGAGAGAGTCAAAAAGGGAGTAGGCATAAGGAATGAGATAAGACCAGTAAAGAACAAGAAGGAAAGAAGAAGGAGATAGAGAGGCCAGGAAAGGGATTCTGTTCTCCCAGAATCAGATCCTAGCTTTAAATGACAATGAAAATCTTTCCTAACGGCAATTTTGTTGCCTCTCAGGTGAAAGTTTAAGCAGAAAGCAACAGCAATCTCACAACTATACTGGCACTATCACTTCCAGCAGCAGGAAGAGAATTACTGAAAAGCATACCTGACCTTTCAGGGTAATATGCAGACTAGTGTCTTATTATGAGAACAAGCAGCTACATGGGCTGAGCAGTTTGCTGTGCCACTGCATTAGAGGTAGCCTGAAGACTGGACCCAGATCCTTTATTTTCCCCTGAAGAAAGGAGAACAGCTTTGAGATGGAAAGAATCCTACTAAGGTCTGCTGTCTCTCCTTCCTCAAGACTCAACACTAAATAATGCTGCAGGCTTGTACAAAGGATTTGTCAAAAGGAGGCTGCTTGTGTCAGCTGCTTAATATGCAGAATAAAGGAGTCATAAAGTCAAGTGCCTGTAACATTTAATGTGAATGATAAAGGAGAGAAAACTCCCTGAGCAGAAGGCAGGCCTGTATGTCTCATTATACCTGACTGGCAGGGGCTCCACCTGGCATGGCAGCCAGGAGCACTCACCATATGGGCAGGTGCATGTATGTTAAGGGGGAGGGCACATGCAAGACACTCATGTCAATACATGCACACATGCATGTGCACATGCACACACATGAACATACAGTCATAAGTGATGGCTGACAATAGTATTGTAGCTGTGGCCACCTGGGGACTACACTACCTACAGGAGACAATTCACAGGGTGGCATCAACTCAGAGACTTTCCTTCCCTGCCAAAAACCACCTTTTCAGGGCCAACAGAAAAAGCTGAGAAGAATCATAGAATTATATGAATACTTCATTGTTGCCCTGACTCATAGCGACCCCATGTATAACAGAACGAAATACTGTCCAGTTCTGCATCTTCACGACTGTTGTTGTGTGTTAGCCCATGGCTGCTTACACTATACTAATCCATCTCATTTGATATCTTCCATATCCCAAATAGAGGAGTGAAAGTTATAGTATTAACAATCAGCAACACCAACTCTTCAAGTTCTATCTTTTCTCTGAGGGTGTCCTAGAGTGGTTCATACCTTCTCTGTGGTGAACACTAAAGTATTTCAATAAAACTACTATGGCAGCTTCTGGCTGCTGGTTTCTGGCTGTGGAGTGTGCTTGAATAAGCCTGGTCCCTTTGCAACCACCATTATAGCTCTCAGTGTTATAGGGGAAACCAGTGTCCCCCATGGTTACCATTCACTTCCTCATCAGAGAGACATGACTGTATTCTGCAACACATCTCTTTTCTCATGACAAATCTGGAGCATAGGTAGAAGGCATCACTATGTGGCAGACACAGTCTGTCACTTGTGTATGGCTAGGAAAGGCACAGGTGTGTTGACTTTAAGGTGAGTCACCCGATATCTGAAGTATCTTTGTGAAAGCCTTAATTCCAGTGGCCTGTGTTCCATCCATTAACAACAAAAGCTTCTTTCATTACTCTCTCAAGTCCCCAAACAGTCTTCAGACAAATCTAACTCCTGGTGACTTGTGATGATATTCCTGGGTGAGTATGTGGAACATTTCACATTCTCTTCCTCTCTCCCCCTGGGGTTCTCTAGAAGGAAAAGCCACTTTATTAATCAAAATAAACCTCAGGACCTCCAGGTAAACACTGGGAGAATGCTTTCTTTTGTGGGAGGGCCATCAGATGCTCAGTTTTGCCTCTGACACTGAGTTTGACCTTCTCTGAGTGTCTCATTGATATAATTGTGACAGATGTTTGTTCTCAGCTGAGGGTGGGGTGGGGAGTGTCACTTTAACGCTCCAGTTTATACTTGGACAAACATGACCCAACCCATGGTCCCTTATAGGAGACTTGAAACCAGGCTGAACATTTATACAAGACTTTGCCAAAAGGTGCAAGAAAACAAAGGGAAATAAACACAAGAACAATATGAATTCAAGCAATCTGGTTTACAAGAGATGGCCCAATGATTTAAGTAATCCTGTTTTATTCCGCAGGAACTTTACAAAGAAAAAAAGAATGCCCCAGGGAATTCTTTTCGTCAAATTTGATTTTTTTTCTGTCTCCCATTTCTACTCTCTTTTAGATGAGCACATTCAAAACATATAAATTTCTTAGTTTTTAGAAATATTTCCTTATATCCTTTCTACACATTAAATATAAGAACTGGAAAGATCTTTAAGCATCATCTAGTAGAGTGATTTGCATACCTGGATGCATATCAGAATTACATAAGCAGCTTGTTATAAATAGAGATTCTAAGGCCACAGCCCCAGGCATATTGCAACTCCATGTATTGGGAAGGTACTTAAAACTCATCTTTTTTAGTAAGCCCTTTAAATGATGTCCCCACTTAACATTTCAAAGATAACAAAATGAAGACACTAAATGGGAAGAGGTTCGTTCAAAATTACATAAATGTTTCATACGATCATTTAAAAACAAAAAAATATACCCTCCCCACCACAACCACCCCTAACCTTGTTCAACTAGCAGCAGACCTGTGCAGTAACCCAGGGAGAAGACAGAAGCCTTACATTTCAAGGGGATTTTTCCCTGTTTGACTCTACTAAAAACTCACCTCCACAGTCAGAGAAAACAGTGCCAGATGTGAGAGATAAACAGCTAGTGCACCCATTCACTCATTTAGAAGGGATGGTCTCACATTCCCTTGATTTATTCAGACCCCTTAAAACTATTTCTAACTATTTGAATAGGTCTTTTCTACTTCCAAATACATTGGAACCCAGGCTTTCTGGGAGTTGGTAGGATGGACAGAATATAGGCTAAGTATTAAAAATCCTGATTTGTGAGCCCTTCTTTCTTCAATTTCTCTAACCAGCAGGGTAACTTGGAGCAATGTAGTTCCCTTTATAACCCTCAGTTTCCCCTCAGAAACTCTAAGGTACATTTGCTTCTAGGTTTGTAACAATGTTTAGAAAGCAGGGCTTCAAATTTTGAGCAGCATGCTAGTACTTAAATCAGGACAAACCTCAACAATCAAATAAAATAACTTGGACATGCAATATTCTTCCTGAAAACTGCACAAAATATCAAAGGTCATTCTTGGAAGTCCCAATTTCCTTCACCTTGCTGTCACACAGGTCATAATTTAGAAAGAATATCATGAATTATTGCCAACCAGCCTGTCTCTAACCCAAATGTTTGTCTCTTACTTTAATGTAGGATTAATGCTGAGTTTACAGATAAGCATCCATAGATGTCACACATAGGAGAGATAGGGAGAGGGAAGAAACAGCTCCATGTTGACATTTAATAGGGCAGATACTTGATACAAACAAATATGCATCGATAGTTTTAGACACTGTCTAGTTAAGAGGATCAACTGCACACAACCACCTCCACCACAGTTGATGATATGGAGCTAGGAGAGAGGACATCTATAACTTCTCCCTATAGGTAATAAAATCTATCTCAGTTTTCTTCTCTTCCAAGCCTCAATTAAGGACATTTGCCAATGAGAATAAAGTTCCAAATTTAGGTAGTGAGAGCACAAAAAAAAGGTACAAAATGGCAGGCACCATGTGTGATACTGTGAAAATCCATTTCCAAAATTGCTCTGGGCATAGTTCCATCTTTAGAACCATGGAATGCTTAGTGTGGTGAGGGCCTTATAGTCACAGAGAGTGTATCCAATATCCAGAAAATGAATTAATATTCAATGGAATATTACTACAACTAATTCACCCTTTCTACTTCCAAAGTCTATCACAATTTTCTCTTCCTCTCTTGCCCATCCATCTCCTCTGTGAACTCAGGTAAACTTTCTGTAATACATATGCCTCTATACAAGTCATCACAAGATGCCTTGTACTACTTTTTTTTTTTTTTTAATGTTCTTGTACATGTTTCCTTCACTAGATGGACAATAGTGCAGGGATGATGTATGTTTGTGCCCTCCATATATGAGACTTTACACATAATAGGTACTCAGAAAAGACATTTTCTTGAAGGAGGAAGTGATGACTATTGCTCAGCAAAGAAAGAAAAATGCTGTAAGCATGTGCAGAAAAAAAAGAGGCATCCATCTGTATTAATCTCATAAATTGAACTCAGCATGCTTCTCCTCTACTCACTCTGCCCCTGCCTGCCTTGGTTCTCATCTGTCTCTCCTAATTCTACCTTATAGATCATTAATCAGCCTTTAACCACCTGCACATTTCTCACCCCACCTTGGCCCTGTATCTTGCGTTCTGCTCTTCACCACTCTTGGAGTGCTTCTTTCCTCCAGAAAATGATTTCTGGTGTTTGTCCATATCCTTTTCATGCTGCATCCTTAGCTGTTTCTCATGTTTGGTCTGGTCCTTCCTGTATGCAAAATTCCAATCATATTCAGTTCTTGCTTACACCAGATTATCTCTAACAAGATAGAGCAATTAGATTGAGTAATGAATTCAAACCAGAATTGAGCCTGAAAATAAGAATGGAGTTATGGAAGGAGGTATGGCTAGGTTCTCATGGAACCAAGACTGGCCATCCTTTAAGCACTATCTTTATCTTCCTGGTACCTATTTACACGGAACTTCTAGTTTCTAAATGTGGACATTGACATTCACCAAAGAGATGATTATCCATAGAGGAGGAGAATGTTATTACTAGGTTCCAGCAAGCCAGTTCAGATTCACAGTGACCCTATGTACAACAGAATAATACACTGCCAGTCCTGCTCCAACTACACAATTGTTGTTATGTTTGAGCCCATTGTTGTTGCTACTGAGTCAATACATCTCATTGAGAGTCTTTCTCTTTTTCACTGACCCTCCACTTTACCAAGTATGGTGTCCTTCTCCAGAGATGGGTCACTCCTGATAACATGTCCAACGTACATGAGATGAAATCTTGCCATTGCTGTTTCTAAGAAGCATTCTGGTTTTATTTATCTCAACACAGATTTGTTTTTTCTTCTGGCAGTCCAAGGTACTTTCAATTTCTTCACCACACCACAATTCAAATGTATAAATTAATCTAAAGTAGTCCTTATTCACTCTCTAGCTTTCATGTGCATATCAGATAGTTGAAACTACCATGGCTTGTGTCAAGTGTATCTTACTCCTCAAAGGGACATCTTTCCTCTTTAATACTTTAAAGAGGTCCTTTGTAGCAGATTTGTCCTACACAATAGGTCCTTTGATTTCTTGACTGCATGTTTCCAGGAAATCCTTGAAGACTTCAAACTTTTCTCTGGTTATCATGATGTTATCTATTAGTTTAATTTTGAATATTTTTGTTTACCTGACATTGAATTGTAATCCATAATGAAAACTGAATTATTTGATCTTCATGAGCAAGTGCTTTAAGTCCTCTTCATTTTCAGCATGCAAGGTGTGTCATCAACCTATCGTAGGTTGTTAATGAGTCTTCATCTAATTCTGATGTTGCATTCTTCTTTATATAGTCCAGTTTCTTGGATTATTTACTCAGCATACAGACTGAATAAGTGTAGTGAAAGTGTACAATCCTGGTGAACACCTTTCCCGATTTTAAGCCATGCATTGTCCCTTTATTCTGTTCTAAGGACTGCCTCTTGTTCTATATACAGGTTCCTCATGAGCACAATGAGGTGTTCTTAAATATTCATTCTTTACAATGGTATCTCAATGTTTGTTATGACCCACACAATCCAATGTCGTTGTGTACTCAATAAAACACAAATAAGCATCTCTCTGATATTCTCTGCTTTCAGCCAATATCCATCTGACCTTAGTAATAATATCATTGCTCATCTCATGTCTTCTTCTGAAGCCAACTTGAATTTTGGGCAGTCGATATACTGCTGCAACCCTTTTTAAATTATCTTCAGCAAAACTTTACCAGTATATGATATTGGTGATATTGTTTAATAATTTCCACATTTTGTTGAGTCATCTTTCTTGGAATAAAAATATGGATATCTTTCAGTCAGGAGACAAGGTAATTTTCTTCCAAATTTCCTGGCATAGACTAGTGAGTGCTTCTTGGCCTGTATCAGTTTTTTGAAACATTTCAATTGGTATTCCTTCACTTCCTGAAGTCTTATTTTTCACTAATGTCTTCAGTGCACCTTGGACTTCTTTCTTCAATGTCATCAGTTTTTGATCAAATGCTGCCTCTTGAAATGGTTATTGTTGCTGTGTTTAAGTGCCTTGGAGTAGATTGCTTTCCAAGTAGTAGTAGGGTTTCCAAGGAGCAGCTGGTGGGTTTGAACCACTGACTTTAAGATTAGCAGTCCAGTGCTTATCCTACAGTGCCAAACCAGGAATCCTGAAATAGTTGAATGTAGGTAGTTTTTTTTTTTGTTTTGTTTTTTCAGTACAGTGAATCTGTTTATTCCTACCATCTTCTTTTGATGTTTTCTGAATCATTCAATGTTTTGCCCATAGAATCCTCCAATATTGCATGTTGAGGTTTGAATTTCTTTTTCAGTTATTTTAGCTTGAGAAATGCTGAGCATGTTCTTTCTTTTTGGCACATTTCATTATAATGCTTTAATTTGTCTTCTGGAGCTGCCCTTTGAAATATTCTATACATACCCTTTATTTTTCCTTCCATTGGTTTAGTTTATGAGCAAGTTTCAGAGTCTGTTCTGACATCACTTTAATCTTTTCTTTCTTCCCTGTCTTTTTAATGACCTTTTGCTTTCTATATGTATGATGATCTTGATGTCATTCTACATTTTCTCTGGGCTTCAGTCAGTGTTCAATGCATCAAATTTAGATGGCCTCTAAATTCAGGTGTGATATACTCAAGGTCATATTTTGGTTTTCTTGGACTTGTTTTAATTTTCTTCATCTTCAATCTGAACCTGCATTAGTGCAATTGATGACCTGTTCCACAACTGGATCTTGGCCTTGTTTTGACTGATGGCATTGAGTTTTTCCATCGTCTCTTCCCACAGATGTAAATTTGGTTCCTGTGTATTCCATATGGTGAGGTCCACGGGTATAGTAGCCATGTATGTTGTTCACAAAAGGTACTTACAATTAAAAAATATTGGTGTTGCAAAATTCTATCATGTGAACTCCAGCATCATTCCTATCACCAATGCCATATTAATCAGCTGCCTATACTTCCGTTGTTTTCAACTTTTTCATTCTGATCATGAGTAATTATCAATGTATCTGGATTACATATTTGATCAATTTCATGCTGAAGAAGTTGGTAGAATTCTTCAATTTCATCATCAATGACTTTGGTGGTTGGTGCATAAATATGAATAATTGTACATAAATATGAAAACTTATTTGGTCTTACTTGTAGGTGTGTAGATACTTTCCTATCACAGACAGCATTGCATTTCAAGATATATCTTGAAATTTCTTTTTGATGCTGAATGTGATGTCATTCCTCTTCAATATGTCATTCCTGGCATAGTAAACCACATAATTGTCCAACTCAAAATAGCCATACCGGTTTTTTTCAGCTCACTGGTAGTATAAAGTGTTATGAATTGGGCTATTAACTGCAAGGTCAGCAATTCTAGTCTACCAGTCACTCTGTAGGAGAAAGATGAAAATTTCTACTCCTGTAAAGATTTACAAACTCAGAAACCCTACACAGAGTCACTATGAGTCAGAGCAGACTTGATGGCACATAGTCAACCAACCAAAGCCTAGGATATCAGTCTTTCTGTGTTCCATTTCATTTTTGACAACTTCCAGTTTTCCTCGATGCATACTTCATGTATTTCATGTTCTGATTACTAATAGATGTTTGCAGCTTTTTCTTCTCATTTTGAGTCATGACTTATCAGGAAATGAAAGTTGCCAAAGCTTTGCTCCATCTATGCTATCAAGGTCAATTCTGCTTTAAGGAGGTAGCTGTTCCTTGGTCATATTTTGAGTACTTTCCAATCTGAGGTGTTCTTTTCTAGCACTATATCAGACACTATTTCACTATTATTCACAAGATTTTCAGTGGCCAATCTCTCAGAATTGGTCTACCTATTCCTTCTTCTTATTCTGTTCTTAATCTGGAAGCTCTGATGAAATCTGTCCACCCTGGATGGCCTTGCTGGTATTTGAAACACCAACCCCTAGAGCTGTGTTCTTCATGAGATTCTCTACCATTTTTCCCCCTATATTAAAGTTATTTATAACGGCTAAGTCTTACCCATGTTGCTGTTGTATGCATCTCTCAGTGTATTCTGACTCTTAGAAACTCTATATGATAAGGAAGAACTGCCCAGTAGGGTTTCCTAGTCTAGGATAATCACTCAACCACAAGGTTGGTTTGAACTGCAAGGTCAGTGGTTCATACCTACCAGTCGCTCATCAGAAACTCTATACAGAGGCGTTTTGAGTTGGAACCAACTTGACGGCACTTAACAACAACAACAGCAACAATCTTTATGGGAGCAAATTATTGTTGTTGTTATTGTCATCTTTATGCAAGCAGATAGTAAAGTCCTTTTTCCAACAGAGCAGATTGTGGGTTCAAATTCCTAATCTTTTGGCTAGCGGTTGAGTGCTTCGTCATGTTCCATTAGGTTCTGGTTTCTTTTACTTTAAAATTACCTCTCTCTCCAGTTGCCAACTAGACAGTTCAAAAGAAGGTTTTAAAAGTTGGTTCTGCCAAATTCCCCTCTGAATAGAGATGCCCACAGCATATCTTATATGCATAAGTAGTAATTTATTGTTAAGTGCCATTGGGTTAGTTCCAACTTACAGTGACTCTGTATGTGGTTTCCAAGGAGTGGTTTGTGAGTTTGAACTGCTGTCTTTGCAGTTAGCAATCCAATGCTTATCCAACAGTGCCACACCTGGATTATTTATAAGCCTTGGTAGTCAAAGGCAAAGGCCTAATGTCAACTAGAAATTTAAGAAATCTTGGTGCTAAGAAACAGCTTTGAACTTCAAGAGTCTTAAACCAAAGCAGTCATAACTGGTTGCTCAGAACTGGACACTGACTATAAAAAAGAATCATAATTTGGGTAGAGTGTGAGTTGCAAAGTGTAAGTATTCGAGAACACTGAATTGTGCTCCTGAGGAATCTGTACCTGGACCAAGAGGCAGTTGTTTGAACAGAACATTTGTGGAAACACTGAATGTTTTAAAATTAAGAAAGGTGTGCAACAAGGTTGTATTCTTTCACCATACTTATTCAACCTGTATGCTGAGCAAATCATCCGAGAAGCTGGGTTCTATGAAGAAAAACATGACATCAGGATTAGATGAAGACTTATTAACAACCTGTGATATGCAGATGATAAAACCTTGCTTGCTGAAAGTGAAGAGGACTTAAAACATTTACTGATGGAGATCAAAGAGCACAGCCTTCAGAATGGATTACATCCCAATGTAAAGGAAACAAAAATCCTCACCACTGGACCAATAAACAACATTCTTATCAACAGAGAAAGGATTGAAGTTGTCAAGGACTTCATTCCTCTTGGATCAACTATCAACACTCATGGAAGCAGCAGCCAAGAAATTAAATGATGTATCGCATTAGGCAAATCTGCTGCACAAGATGTTTTTAAAGTGTTGAAGAACAAAGATGTCAGTTTGAGGACTAAAGTGTTCCTGACCCAAGTCATGGTATTTTCAGTAACCTCATATGCACGTGAAAGCTGGACAGTGAATAAGGAAGACCTTAGAAGAATTGATGCATTTTTGAATTATGGTGTTGGAGGAGAATACTAAAAGTGCCATGGGCTGCCAAAAGAACCAATAGATCCATTTTGGAAGAAGTGCAGCCAGAGTGCTCCTTGGAGGCCAAGATGGCCAGACTTTGTCGCTCATACTTCAGACATATTTTCAGGAGTGACCAGTCGCTGGAGAAGGATGTCATGTTTGGTAAGGTGGAGGGTCAGAGAAAAAGAGGAAGACCCCCAACGAGATAGATTGGCCAGGTGGCAGCATCTATAGACTCAAGCGTGGCAATTGTAGTGAGGTTGGCCCAGGATTGGGCAGTGTTTCCTTCTGCTGTGCATAAGGTTGCTATGTTTCGGTACCAACTCGATAGCACCTAACAACAACAACAGGGAGTTAGAAAGGGATAAGAGGATTAAAAATACAAAGAGGAGTGAGGAATGAGAGAAGGATAGAGAGGAGTAGAAAGGGGAGAAAGATGATGAAAAATAAGAATTAATGGAAGAAGATGGTTTCAACAATGTGAAATGCCATTTCTGTCAGTAACTAAGGTCGATCTTTAAAAAATGTTTTGAGACATTCTCTGTTTGCAGAGACAGGTCAGATTAGTATTTCTGATCTAACGACAGGGCAGAATTGGGCCAACCCTTATGATCAGTATGTACTCCTCCCTGGTTCCCACCTTCCTGGGAGTGTTTTGTAGAAAAGAGAACAGGAACTGCCCATACATTTCTTCTATATGTGTTAGGCACTTCTATGCTCAGATGCCTATTTTGGGTCACATTGATTAAAAAATATAATAAACAGCTTGTAAACCATGTTATAATTAATACGTTGGAAATATTTCTCAGAGGGCAGAATGTCTTGAGGGTGTTAAGATGCCATGCAGCACCTCAAATAAGACCCTTGTGGCTTTGATATATTAACCTCAATCCCTGTGTCCCTTCTACCCCAACTCCACCCCATCAACTTCTCCACATGCTTTCTTTTGTATTCTCTGTTCTAAAAAAGTCTCCTCCCCGTTGGCACTGAACAGTTGCAGCTTGGCTGTTATCACATGCACCACTTATCAAAGCGTCCTCACCCACACTAGCAGGGATGATTAGATGCCATTTCAACAAGGCTTTGGAATGGGGTCATTAAGTGCTGTCATTCCCTTTTTCAAAACCAATTTGTCTGTATCAGTTGTTGTCGGCCGTCAGAATCTCTCAGATTCATGAAGAGGTATCTGGGTCTGGAAAACATTTGGCATATGGCAAGCATGGCATGTGCTTATGAGCTGTGTCTCATCCCTGATTGAGATCTATCATCATGAGCCAAGTCTCCGATCTCAGCAATTTACAAATTCCAGGCTTTTGTAGTTTGCCTCCTCCCCAGTGTGATTCCCAGGCTCAGCTTTGAATGGAAAGTACCAGGTGCATTTGGTCTGGGGTTGATGAGATGTCTCTTTTTGTTTGGCTTTTAGAAGCCAGACAAGAAGAACACTGGGAACATCAAACCCATTGAAGTGCCAGATGCAGGTATTCTGTAACAGCTAGGAGCATGTGTATGTATGTGTATGTGTATGAGAAAGACAGAGACAGAGAATGAGACTATTGGAAGTTGGGTCCAGGGACTTTACAATACACACACATACACATTCAAATATACTGTAAAAGGAAATGAGTTTTGGGGGGAAATCAACTATTATCTAAAATTCATGCAAACAACAAGAAAAAAAACTTTTATATTCTCTAGTAGAACATCTTTGTTTCCATTTAGTGGACATTTGGTTTGGGTCACACAATATCTGAGCTATTTTCATAGCTTGGGGCATTTCCCATCAACTGAGTCAGAAACGCACTCCTATTGCATGAATTATATACAAGGCTATTATAGAACTACATAAGCATAAGTCAAAAAGTATGACTTGGGCTCCAGTTTATACATGCATAGTTTTACTCCAAACAATATGTTTTTAAACATGTCTCTATGATCAGTGACTGGTAACAGACAAGATCTCTCAGTAATATACTTGTTGGGATGCCTTTAAAAAATAGGTCCAATCAAAACATTAGATTCCAAGGGAATCTACTGGGTTAATTAAATTCAAGGCAGAGAGGACAGATTTGAAGGTTATGGCAACTGTTTTTCTGTTTTGCTTTTTCCTCAGAATTCTAAAAGAACAATCTTGATAGATTTTCTAAAAGGGCACAGGATGATCATGGGGCTTCTTATTAAGAAAAATTTTAAGAAGATGGAAAACTGAATTGGTGAGAGAAAGGCCAGGAAATTTGTACCCAGGATTTATTTTTTTCCATTATAATGCATCTGCTCACTTTTCAAGGGTACCACATACTATCCTACAAGAATTTCAGTGGGAATCCTTACCCCATCCACCTTACAGAACTTACAGCTCTAATTTTGCCCCTTCAAACTTCTTTTTTTTCCCTCAAACTCAAAGAACA
Organism: Chrysochloris asiatica; assembly: GCF_000296735.1. Lineage (NCBI taxonomy): Eukaryota > Metazoa > Chordata > Mammalia > Afrosoricida > Chrysochloridae > Chrysochloris > Chrysochloris asiatica. The sequence continues at coordinate 1,319,564 of NW_006408553.1, read as the reverse complement.
TCTAAAAAGAACATAATGTGAATCCCTCAGGATGTCAAAATTGCCATTTTGATGTGGTGCCAATCAAAGAGTGCAGAATTCTTCAGGAAAGAGATAGAAAGATGGAAATACTACCTTCCGAAGTGTATAGACCTAGCTGGAAGATACGTTGAGAAACAATATCATCACATTTTTATATTTTTATTTAGTAAATGTTTCTGTGATTTTGTAGCAATATTTTTTACTTACCTTCATATATCTCAAACTATAATCACTATTCTAAAGTATCCTTTCAAGTAGGTTAGAGATGCCTGTCCTGATTCTATTAGTAAGACATACGTGTTGTTGTTGTAGTTGTAGTTGTTAAGTGCCATTAAGTCAGTTCTGACTCATAATGACCCTACATGGGGTTTTAAAGGAGTGACTGGTGAGTATGAACTGCTAATTTTCAGTTCAAACCGGCCTTGCAGTTCAGTGCTTATCCTGTAGCACCACAATAGAAGACAGAACTGGCCACAAAGAAATAAGACCTATGCAGAATCTATTTTGGTGGGTAGAGGTGGCAAAAGTAGGAGAAATGGCAGTCATATCTGTATCTAGGACAACAAAAAATGTAGGACTTGTGTGTAATTTCTGAAGTAATCCAAGAGACAAACAGACGTTTTAGTAACTAGATGTGACAGCAGAAGTACATTCCCGTGCTTTGTTCTATAATATTATTTTGAGCTGTGTTTCTCATTTTGTAGTCACTAATTTTGGTTCTCTGGTCCCTTTTAAAATATTATTTTGATGTTAAATAAATCAAACCTTCTTTTGTTTGTTATTTTTTGCTTGAAATTCAAGAACTATGCATGATACAAAACTTGACACCCAGAGTGATCAAAGACAGCAGACATTTAGGGAAATGGAGAGTGGACTGTAATTGATCATCTGATGCTGCTACAGCATAGGGCAGTAAATATATAGAGAATAGAATTCTGACAGTGACCTGCAGTCATAAACTACTTATCAAATTATCTTCTGTGATCTTCTATAAGAATGTGTCCATTGTAGGCAAAGCTTTGGAGAGTTACATGACCAGTTACATGGGTCAGTATTATTTACATGGCAAAAAAAATCAAGTGCTATTGGGTGGGAATTTTTTCTCAAATATTGACACAAAATTTAAAAAAAGAGAAAGGATACTTTAAACTAAATTCTTATTTAAGTATTGGACTGGAAACATGGAACTTTTTTTTTCCCCACATATTTTTTTTTATTCAAGTTTTTATTGTGAATTATGTGTTAGTTTACATGGGTGAGTATTATCTTTACATTCATCCTATCATATTTTGTTTCATTGCAATGATCACAATCCCCTGCATGTATCATCAAACAACCAAAGTGTACACCCCACATGCCACCAGCACACAGCCCCTCTCCCTCCCTGAGTCCAGAGTCCCCAGCTGCTCCTTTTGTCCAAGTCATCACCTCTGCCTCTATCCCTAGTGTCACTTTCTCTCCTGACAGGGTCTCCCACTTCACTTTTCTCCCTTGATGGTTCCAGGGATCTCTGCTCCTGGACTTCAAAATCAGCCACTCCCCTCCTGTTGTTACCAAACATTTACATTTACTTTTCCAACACTCACTGTCAGACCTGATAGCAGTCATTCCCTATTGAATCACAGGAGTCCTTTTCCTCTCACCTTTTATCAACCCCATCCAGACAGGTTGGAAACAATTCAGTGAAGGTTCTAACTTTTCCTGTATCCTCTGGAGCTAGGTTCCCTAATGAAAGCTTGTAAGTCAGTCACTTCTTGCCTTTGTTGTTGTTGTTGTTATTGTTGTGATGTGCCGTGGAGTTGGTTCCGACTCATAGGGACCCTGTAACAGGGTTTCCGAGGCTGTAAATCTTTATGGGAGCAGAAAGCCTCATCTTTCTCCCGCGGAACAGCTGGTAGTTTTGAACTGCTGACCTTGTGGTTCGCAGCCCGATTCGTAACCACTACACTACCAGAGCTCCTTGCCACACCATTAGAGAGATGTAAACCAATACTAGAATGAAATACCAAAACAGAGAACAACAAATACTAGTGAGACTGTATAGAGTGTTGGTAAGACTACAAAACGGTATACTCACTACTGAAAATGGCAAAGTACTTCTTTTGAAAGGTTTTTTACATTGATGCCCTTTATAATTCTGGGATTTACATTTAGGTCTTTAAACCATGATGAGTTGGTTTTTGTCCTTCCATTCTACTCCTTTGCCCTTTAAGTGTATTGTCCATCTCTAGTATTTTATTTTTAATCATCTGTATTTATTTTATCAAGTTTTGGATCATTTCCAATGCTGCATCTATCTTGTTTGATTGCTCCTGTAGCACTTTCCTGACTTCTTCCTTATTTTCCTCCACCTCTTTTCAGAACATTTGAATTGTTTCCATATCATTTTTCTGAATTCCTTCTCAGGCAGATCCAGAGCCTGCTCTTCTACTGGAAAGTCTGTGTCTGCTTTCAGCTTATTTGTCTCAGTTACTTTTTTATGTTTTGGAGCATGTGTTGAGATCTTTAAGTGCATTTTCTTCAAAATTTTCAGCAATTATGTGGGTTTTTAACGCTTAAATAAATGTATGTTGTATTGTTGTTATGCTTACTAATTGTCTCCTGGTAGATGTGATCTGGAGATAGGCTTTCCTTTTAACATGTAATGCCTAGCAGCTGGTTTTGACTCTTGTCCAGATGGTGGGGTATTACAGAATATACTTGTAGCTTGACTATATGAGCACAGATGTTGTCTCTTCTTGGGTAAGATAGGGGAGAAAGCTCCAACCCCTGGGAAAAGAGTGAGACCAAAAGTACCAAAGACAGAAACAATATAGAAGCAATGACAGTAATCACCAATTAAAAACAAAAATAAAATTGTGATTGTCCACTGGCCTTTGCTGTGCAGACAGGAATAAAGATGCCTATCCAGGTCAACTTTGGGGCCGGGTCCCAGCATCAGATGTCATAAGAAACAGCCTGCGGGATTCCTCTCTGTGCTGTTTGAAAACTGTAGGTGCAATTCTGGACCTTTTGGGGGGGTGTTACCACTCACCTGAAGGTGTCTGGGCTGGGCAGTGAGGACACGACCAGAGTGAAGAGGAAAGATATATGAAAAATTAAAAGTGAAAGATGAAAAATCGATCACACCTCTCTCTTCAAACATGCAGCTCCATGGCTTCTATCACTGGGTCCAATATGGAACATTTTGTAAGTGTGCTAAAAGACACTGTGATTTCTTTCTTTTTTTAAGTTGTTGTAGTTGTCATTAGATGCCATTGAGTTGGTGCTATTGAGTGTGACCCTATGCACTTATACCACTGACTTAAAATATTTACTGATGAAGATCAAAGAGCACAGCCTTCAGTATGGATTACATCTCAATATAAAGAAAACAAAAATCCTCACCACTGGACCAATAAAC
>NW_006408553.1:1301174-1315936 GCF_000296735.1 Chrysochloris asiatica | reverse complement strand
TCAGCTTGAGGACTAAGATGCACCTGACCCAAGCCATGGTATTTTTAATAACCTCATATGCATGCGAAAGCTGGACAGTGAATAAGGAAGACCGTAGAAGAATTGATGCTTTTGAATTATTGTGTTGGAGGAGAATATTGAAAGTTCCATGAGCTGCCAAAAGAACCAATAGATCGTTTTGGAAGACGTGAAGCCAGAGTGCTCCTTGGAGGCCAAGATGGCCAAACTTCTTCTCTCATACTTCAGTCATATTGTCAGGAGGAACCAATTGCTGGAGAAGGACATCATGTTTGGTAAGGTGGATTATCAGAGAAAAAGATGAAGACCCCCAGTGATATGGATTTGCCACATGGCAGCATTGATGGACTCAGGTGTGGTAGTAGTAGTGAGGTTGGCCCAGGATCAGGCAGTGTTTTATTCTGCTGTGCATGAGGTCGCTATGAGTTGGTACCAACTTGATGGCATCTAACAACAACAACTAAAATATAGCCATTACCCATCTGTCAAGGCACTCTGGTAGAGTAGTAGATTACTAGTTGGACTGTTAACTGCAAGGCCAACAGTTAGAATCTACTAGTTGCTGTGCTATAAAAAGATGAGGCTTTCTGATTCCATACAGATTTACAGCCTCAGGAACTCTATGCAGGGTTGATATGGGTTATGTGAGTCCTTTACACATAACCACTACCACCACCCATCTGTCTGTGAAGGTTTGTGTGTTGCTGTGAAGCTAAAGGGGTTTCAGTGAAGCTTCCAAAATAAGATTAACTAGGAAGAAAGGTGTAGTGATCTACTTCTAATAATCATGCAGTAAAAACCTGTTCAAGCAATGTCACAACAGTCGAAGCAACAGATGATAGTGGATATGGCCCAGGACCACACAGCATTTCCTTCTATTGTGTGGTGCCACTATGAATTGGAGGCCACCTCAATGGTAACTAACAACAAACATTTTGGGTTAATCTGTCAACTAGCATTATTGCATCAATAGTTGACTAAGATATATGGTGCTTCATCTTAGATCACTATTGAACTCCAATTTTATCCAGTATAGAAAAATAATAGATAGTGGGTTTTGGATTAATATAAACTCAAGCAGATGCTAACTACAAGGGAAACATCTGTTTCAGATGTCATTTTCTTATTGGAGCAAAGCAACACAAACTGTGCATGTGTTATGATCCTGTATGTCTAGAAAATGCATTTTCTCTATCCCAATAAGAAAAAAAAATTACTAGTGGATTCCTTTCATCCAGCAAGGACAACAACAAGTGGTGTGATCTTCCCTCTAGATTATAATAACTCATTGAATCAGTGGAACTATCTAGTCCACAGACATTACTTATTTTACCATCCCACAGAACATTATTCTGATCTACTACATTGATAGCATCATACCTATACATATAGGTCTCAGAGAATTCAAAGCAGCATATAATCTAAAATCTCTGGAAAGATACATGTATGGTATAGAATGGGGGGGAAATCCTCTAATTAGGATTTTTATCTTAGTTTGGTGTTTTTAAGTGCTGTCGAGTTGGTTGTGATCCATAGCCACCCTGTATAGGGTTTCCAAGGAGCAGCTGGTGAGCTTGAACTGCCAACCTTGCAGTTCAAGTGCCTTTGCAGTCTGGCGCATTAACCCACAGCGCCACAGCAGGACTCTTATCTTAGTTTAGTACATGTGAAATATCCTTCCAAAGTGAATAACAAATTGTAGTCTTTGGTTTTTTCCTATCTTTAAAAGACAATGCTTGGAAGACCTCTGTGGATTTAGAAGTAGCATATATATCATTAGAAAATATTGTTCCATATGTAAACTGGTGGTAATAGTGTGCATACAAGTTGATACTGACTCATAGCAACCCTGTATTGGGTTTAGGAGCTGTAAATCTTTACAGGAGCAGAAAGCCTCCTCTTTCTTTTGCAGAGTACCTGGTGGATTCAAATTGCTGACCTTGCAGTTAGCAGCCCAACTCATAACCCACTATGCTACCAGGGCTCCTTCTTATGCAAACTAGTTAATAATATTAGATGGTTCCTAAAGCTGTCACTTTGAGTTACAATGTAGGCATCTTTAACTCTTACTTAGTATGATCATGTAGATCCAAGAATATGAAAGTGTCAGAGATAGATTAGGATCCTTTATGGATCCTGTAGGAAGCTTTGAGAGCAAAATCTCAAAGCTCAGATTTCTGTTTTTGGAGAAAAATCATGTTTCTTTAGCAATTAGCTTCTTTTCTTTTAGGGAAACAATTTTTGACTTTCTAGAGAATGACCATGTAGAGCTGGGTAGCACGTGACCTGAGCTGTCTACCATGTACTGAATATTAGCTAATTCACCAAACCATAATTTTCAAAGTGTCTCAAACACATCAACATCAAATAGAAGTGGCATGTAAGAGAGCTTGATCAAATAGTTTCTGCAGGCCCATGTAAATTTCATAAATATCTTACATTCTCTGTGTATCTATTCTCACCATATTGTCACACACACCTATAGTCTCATGATCCTTAACTGTGGAGGGATAAATTCTGGTTTCTAGTGAAGAATTCTAGACTAGTTCTGCAAACTTACATATGTTGATACCATCAAGAAATGGTCTGATGGGCATTAGAACCCCAATCAGAAATTGAGTGCAATTGACAATAGATTTCATTGCTAGGAAACTGTCAGGGATGCTAATAAGAGGGAGATCAAAGTGCACAATATCCAGGATTCAAGATTTTGTGGCCCTAAGCAGCAATATTCAAATAATACAATAAGTCTTTTGGAACATGTAGCATATGACTCATCAGACTATTATATATATATATATAGATATAGATATAGATATAGATATAGATATGATATAGATATAGATATAGATATACACACACACAAAGAGAAAGAGACTAAATATCCTGTATTTGCCTCAGAAATACTCATTATAGTAAAACTACAACTGACATTTTAGCTAGTGATTCATGCATAGATTGATTGCCTAACCAAAAGTAGCAGCAGATTTGACTGTGCATGAAAAAGTTGAATATCTATTTTTCGGAATAAACAGTGAAGAAATATAGTTCCAGTAGTTATTGTACAGAAGTAAAAAGATAGGTTGCTGTGCTCAAACCACTAATCTTGTGGTTTGCAATCCAGTGCTTATCATATGGAGCCACCGTGTTCCCCATATCTTGTATATGTATGTGCATATGTACATTTATAAATTCTTCATTTAGAAAGGATTTACAGTATTCTTCATAGTTCATATATATAAAAGTGTTTCAAAAAGTTTGTGAAAAAATGGTATTGAAAGATAATGGAATATTTCTCTGATTGTGAAGTCCTTTCATATATGTGTGTGTGTATCCATTTATATGTTTAAAAGAGTAAGTCAAAAAAATGTTGCTACTAGGATTCCAGTTCATACATACATAGATTTATCCCAAACAAAATGTGTTTAAACATGTGTCTCTGATTAGTTTGGCTGCATACAATTTCTCTCAGTAATACATTTGTCTTAGTCTCATTAGGGAGCCTTCCAAGAAACAGTTCCATGAAAACAGTGGTTTCTTAGAGGATCTGGTGGACTAGTTAAATTTAAGGCAGAGAGGCTAACTCAGAGGTTATAGGACTATTCTTTTTATTAAATATCCTTGGGATAATCTTGGTAGCTATTCTCAAAGGATACAGGATGTTAATGGAGGTTTATTAGGAGGACAGTTTAAGAAAATTGAATATTGAAAGAATCTAGGAAAATTGTGCCAACAAATATATTTTTCCCATTACAACAATGCTTATTCTTTGAGGGTAGTGTCTTAGTTATCTAATTCTGCTATAATAGAAATACCTCAAGTGGATGACCCTATCAAACAGAAATGTATTCTCTCAGTTTCAGAGGCTGGAAGTCCAAATTTTGAATGCTAGCACTAAGGGAAGGCTTTCTCTCTTAGTTGGCTCAGGGAAAAGGTTCTTGTCTCCTTTGAGCATCTACAGGCCAGTATTCCTTGTAAAGCTCCATGGTTCTTGGCATCAGTCTTTCCCTGGGTCTAGTGCAGGGACCCCAAGTCCAAAAAATATGATCTATTCCTGGTTCTTCTTTCTTGATGGTAATAGGACCTTCTGAACTCCATTTATTTGATTATATTTGTATCTCAAAAAAGATTGATTTAAAATACAAATTAATTCTGCAATTGCATCTGGCTTCATTAACATTATAGAAGTAAAGATTCATAGCACATACAATAATTAGATTAGGCCTGATCACATCAGATCATATCATGGTGTAGTTGGTTTGTTGGTTATGTGCCGTGGAGTCGGTTCAGACCCATAGCGACCCTGTACAGGGTTTCCGAGGCTGTAAATCTTTAAGGGAGCAGAAAGTCTCATCTTTCTCCGGCGGAACAGCTGGTAGTTTTGAACTGCTGACCTTGAGGTTCACAGCCAGATTCATAACCACTACGCTACCAGAGATCCTATCGTGGTGGGAGTAACTACAAATTCATGTAACTGCCATATTACATCATTACATAACTGCCAAACCACTGATAGTCATGGGACTGTGGGGACACAATCCAATCCATAACAGATATCAAAGGCTATTTTATGGTGATTTCATTGGGGAGCCTTACTCCATACACACTATATCCTTGATCTTATCTCTTCAAATTCTTTTTGTTCCCCAACCTTAACCTCAAAGAACATTTAAAAGAAACATGCCTTGAATTCCTGAAAGATGCCCAAACTGCCATTTGACATAGTATAAACGGAACAATGTAGAATTCCTCAGGGGAGGGTTATAAAGATGAAAACAGTACCTTCCAAATTGTGTAGACCTAAATAGAAAATAGCATGTCCAAGATACATGAGACAAAATCTTGCCATCTTCACTTTTAAGTCATATCCCATCTGTAGTTTTACCAAAATAAATGTGTTTGCTCTTCTGGAATTTTATGGTATGTTTAATATGTTGTTGTTGTTGTCAGGTGCCATCGAGTCAGAACGGACTCATAGCGACCCCATGCACAGCAGAATGAAACTATGTCTGATCCTGGGCCAACCTCACTACCGCTGCCACACTTGATGCCATCAATGATGTCACCTGGCTGAGCCATCTCGTTGGGGGTCTTCCTCTTTTTCTCTGACCCTCCATCTTACCCAGCATAACATCCTTCTCCAGCAACTGTTCCCTCCTGACAATATGTCCAAAGTATGAGAGACGAAGCTTAGCCATCCTGGCCTCCAAGGAGCACTCAGGCTGCACTTCTTCCAAAACAGATCTATTGGTTCTTTTGGCCGTCCATGGAACTTTCAGTATTCTCCTCCAACACCACAACTCAAAGGTATCACCATAATTCACATGCACCAATTCTTCTTCACTCTTATTTTTTCATTGTCCAGCATTCATATGAGGCAATTGGAAATTACATGGCTTAGGTTAGGTGCACCTCAGTCCACAAAGTGATATCTAGCTTTTCAACATTTTAAAGTGAAGCTTTACAACAGATTTTTCCAGTTTAATACATTATTTGAGTTATAGACTGCTGCTTCCATTGGTATTGATTGTGGATCCAAGTAAAATGAAATCTTTGAAATTATACACGCAATGTAAACGCTGAATATTTAATAAAGAGAAAACCAAATTTGTCTCTAAACTTTATAGCATTCAACCCAAGAAGGAAAACAAAGAAAAACTGCTATAATTTTAAAGGAAAAACATTAGAACAGGCTGGAAAACAGAAACCATTATTCATTAAACATATATCCCCTTTAATCTCAATAAAACTTCTTTGCTATTGGTGCTGGTTCCTATTTTCGAGCTTAGAAAATAGAGCACCTAAGATATTTAAGGAATATTAAAAAATTCTCTCAGCTTTTAAGTAAGAACCACAGTTTCTAACTGTAAAAATCATTCTGACTTTGCTGCAGCATGCTACATTTAAGTCCTGTCTAATAAAGAGTCCTGACTGAGAAAAAATAAGTAAAATTTGTTGCATAGTCAGAGCAAGATATTATTCCCTGTTAGCACTAGTAGTGGACCTATTAGTGATAGGTACACTAGTTATACTCAGAATCCTCATCAGATGGCCACATCCTCTATAGCCATTTAATTTTCCTATGAAGTATAAGAGTAGCTAAAGATAGATATTGTTTCAACTATATCTGTCTATTCTCTGACTATTGTGCAGCCATCTTGATAGAGGAAGAAAATAAAATCAACAAATGGTAGAACTCAGGGTATTTTTACAGGAAGCTCCAGACAAATTATAAAAATAGTAGATACTCAAAAGGGAGGGTATTAACCTATTTCTCTCTTCTGGAGTTACTACGAAGAGACCTTCTCTCCAATTACTTAGTAATTACTAACTTCTCTGGCAATGAGTTACCTTATATTAATTAACTTTATTTATTGCTGTTGGCAGAGTGACTGCTACAGTAAATCAAGCAATTAACAACTTCCCATATTACATTCAGAGAGGTAACAAGATGCCAAACAGGATTAACTATCTACTTTATGTTTCATTCAACATTTCTCTTTTCAGTGTTTATGATAATACTATTACTATGATGGGGATGTGGTCGGCACAGATGGAGGTCTATAGTCCTACCTGTCTAAGAATTAGCTCCAGAAGTTGGGAAGACCATGGGTTTCAATTATACGAAGCTGAATCAGTTATCCACTTTGACAATGGAGACAAGAAATCTGAAGTATTTACTTGGAATCAGAAGTGTGAAATGCTCTTGACTGGTTTTGTTTAGAGCATCAGACCTTGCGTCATAAAAGACTGTCAGGAGAGCCCTTCTACTTCTACTGGTTCAAATTGTTGGAGTGTTTGAGTGTCCTGACATTCTTTGCTGGATTTCTTAATTAAAATAAATAACCAGGCCCTGCTGGAGGCAGATGTAACTTTAAGAAGAAAGGAATTGTCATTTATTTTAGGTGGATGCACCTAGTATCACTGGAGTTTCCTAATTAGCTCATCTTCCTGGGTCATATAATGAGGTCCTTATCTCTCTCCAATTCTACTTAAATGTCCATCGCTTCATTTTAGGCACTGCTTGGTATCTTAAAAGAAGACCCCTTAAACTCCTGATTTATTCAGTGTCAGTTCCTGCCTTTCCTGCCCTCCTAGTTGTTGAATTATTCATATGTTCCTCAACCTACTGATTTAACTCATTCTCACCAAATTTTAAATTTTATTCTGATTAGAACAAGAGAAAACAATCAGAAATCTCAGTCTACTAGGAAATGAGACCTGGAAATTATCTGGCTGCTATGGACTTGGAAACTAATGTCCTTGGGGAGAACAGTAAGTACCCGTTTGTTCACCAAGCATAGTCTTCACTGGCCCCAGTGGCTTGGCATATATATAAAGAAGAAATGTAGGAAGAAAAAGAGCAAGAGCAGAGGGGTACCTTTAGCATTTATTAAGGCATTGCTCTATATTCATTACACACCTGATTTCACTTAGTGATAATGTTGTTGCTGTTGTTAAAGTGCCATCAAGTCAGTTCCAACTCATAGCAACCCTCTATAGGATTTGTTAGGAGCATTTGGTGAGTTTGAACTGCTGACCTTGTGGTTCGCAGTCTAGTGATAACAAGCCTATAATATCGCTGTGCTTTACTTACAGATGAAGAGCTCAAGCCAAGTCAGTTGCAAATGGCCACAAAGCTCAGAAAAAGTGGAGTTGGGTTCTGTGCTTAGGTGTATCTTCTTCAAAATTTTGTGCTATTCTTCCTTTTCTCCAGTGAATCATTCTCCCCTCCCTCCCACCTCTGGTAGTCATCATAGAATGTTTATTTTAGTATGAAAACCTTTTCTTAACTTTTGAGAATTGTGTTCATATACAATATTTGTCTTTTGTGAATGACTAATTTCACTTGCTAATTTGTGCTTTTTATATGGCACCCTAAGAGTTTCTGCCACAGAAGTCAAGACATGAGAAGTATGTCATGCTTGGTAAAGTAGAGGATCAGTGAAAAAGAGAAAGACTCTCTCTCAAAGAGATGGATTGATAAAGTGACAATCACAATGCTCTCAATAACAACAATTGGGAAGCTGATGCATGACTTGGCAACGCTTTCTTCTGTTGTATGTTGCTATGAGTTGGATATCTACTAAATCTCAGGTTTAAAGGTGACTTTCAAGAGCTGATTCTCAAATGCTGATTTATAGGCCCAGGAAATCAGTTTGAGGATTGCAAGGTCTAAGCCATTTGAGTGTGTGTATATCTGTTTATGTCATTATAAAGTTGTAACTGTTCTTATTTCAAAAGAGATCAATTCTTTATTATGGCTTTCCTTTTATTTCCGGTAACACTGTCTTTACTCATAAAATTATTACTGTATTACAAAGCTGTTTCCTGTCTTTTTGGTATGTTTCTTATTTAGCAAAATAAAAATGTGGAAAGTTGGGGATGTGAAAAAAAGAGCTTCTACCACTCTCTTAGATAACCTCTAGTTCCCAAAGAGAATTACGAATTGCCTAGACATGTTCAATTAGTATCTTTTACATACCGTCTCCCACCACTCACATGTTAGCTTTTCATGTGGTGGTGGCTTGCATGTTGCTGTTGTGCTGGAAGCTATGCTACCAGTATTTCAAATACTACTAGGGTCATCCCTGGTGAACAGGTTTCAGTGGAGTATTCTAGACTATGAGTAGGAAGAAGAATGTGTCAGTCAACTTCTGAAAAAAATGGCCATTGATAACCTTATGAATAGCAGCAAAATATTATTTGATAGTGTATTGGAAGATTACTGCCTCAGGTTGAAAAACATTCAAAATAAAACTGAAGAATAGTTGCCTCCTCAAAGTGAGTCGACCTTAATGATGTGGATAAAGTAAAATTCTCAGAACCTTCATTTGCTGATTTGGTACATGTCAATGGGAGAAAAAATACCTGTAAATATCCATTCATAATTGAAACATGGAATGAATGAAGCAATTTAGGAAAATTGGAAGATGTAAAAAAATCACATGGAGTGCATAAAGATCAATATCCTACTCATTTGTTGTTACGTGCCATCTGGTTGGTTCTAACTCATGGTGACCTTGTGCACAACAGAATGAAACAATGCCGGGTCCTACACCATCCTCACAATTGTTGTGTTTTAGCCCATTGCTGCTACCACTATACCAATCCAATATTGTTGGGAGTCTTCCTTATTTTTGATGGCCCTCCACTTTACCAAGCATGATGTCCTTCTCCAGAGACTGGCCTAATGCAATACATTGTTTGATTTCTGGACTGCTGCTTCCATGAGTGTTGATAGTTGATCCAAGAATGAAGTCCTTGACAATTTCAATCTTTTTTCCTTTGATAAGATTGTTGTTTATTGGTCCAGTGGTGAGGATTTTTGTTTTATTTACATTGAGATACAATCCATACTAGAGGCTGTGCTCTTTGATCTTCATAAGTTAATGTTTTAAGTCTTCTTTACTTTCAGCAAACAAGGTTGTATCATCTACATGTTGCAGGTTGTTAATGAGTCTTCCACCAATCCTGATGCTATGTTTTTCTTCATATATCCCAGCTTCTTGTATTATTTGCTCAGCATACAATTTGAATAAGTGTGGTGAAAGAATACAACCTTGTCGCACACCTTTCTTAATTTAAAAATATTCAGTGTTCCCATGTTCTGTTTGAACAAATGCCTCTTGGTCCAGGTACAGATTCCTCATGAGCACTGTTAAGTGTTCTGGAATACTCCAACCCCGTCGCACACCTTTCTTAATTTTAAACCATTCAGTATTCCCATATTCTGTTTGAACAAATGCCTCTTGGTCCAGGTACAGATTCCTCATGAGCACTGTTAAGTGTTCCAGAATACTCATACTTTGCAACGTTGTCCATAGCTTGCTATGATTCACACAATCGAAAGCTTTTGAGTAGTCGATAAAGCACAGGAAAATATCATCCTGATAGTCTCTGCTTTCAGCCAAGATCCATTCAACATCAGCAATGATATCCCTCATTCCACGACCTCTTCTTAATCCGGCTTGAACCTCTGGAAGTTCTGTCAGTATCTCACAAGATAGGATGACCAAAAAACAATACTAAAAGTGAAAACCAAAAAAACCTAGTAATAAAGAAGTAAAAGTGGAAAAAATAATAATAATTAAAAAAAACCTGATAAAATTATAAAATAATAAAACCATGGGAAAATAAGAGTAATTCCTTCATTTTACATAATGTACTTCAAAGCCACCTGAGGAATTTCATGATATTTCCACTGTACCTCTCTAGTCTAACTCCTTTTTTCTCCTCCGTTCAAGTCCATTCAGCAGTTTTTCCTAGTGAGAACCAACCCAGGGCTGGCCAGACTCAGTTTGAAACATCCTCCAGGTGCAGGCTCTTTCTATTGTGTTCTCCCCCTACGATTCTGCACCCAGAAATCTGTGCAATGCAGAACCCTCCACACAGCACAGGTTCTTCTGTGTGCTGTAGAACTCTTCACGAGCTACAGAACCTTACCTGTAGGTGTTTACTCATACTGGTCTCACTTCTGGTTGCCAGAGAGGAAATGAGTAGAAACAGTAAAAGAAGAGAAGGAAAAAAGAAGACAAGAAAGAAAAACTAATACCCCTATGTCTCTGCAAATTGCTAGCAGGTTTCTGTAATGGGAGTGCTCTCTTGTCCCTCTATCCACTCACTCAGCTTGTCCATCTATCCACTGACTCCCAGTTGCAGTGAGACAGCCTGGCTTCTCCAAATCAGAAGTCACCTCTTTTCGTATTTCTGTTCCAAATCTTTCTTCTTGTAAGTGCTCGATCCACTTATTAATCCCTTTATGTGAAGGTCAGAGTTCTGGGACTGCTCTCTGAATCGGCTTTGTCTGTTTTTCTCTGATTTTGTTGAAGATGGTAGGCCCAGCCTTTCTGCCTAGTCTACCTTTCCCTGACTGTACTTCTTCCAAGAGAAGTTTGTTTGTTTTTCTGGTAGTTCATGATACCTTCACTATTCTTCTCCAACACCATAACTCAAATGCATCAATTTAAAACCCCATAGCTTGGGTCAGGCGCACCTTAGTCTTAAAAATGAGATATTTCCTGTTGAACACTTTAAAGACACCTTGTGCAACATATTTGCCTAATGCAAACCATTGTTCGATTTCTTGACTACCGCTTCCATGAGTGTTGTTAGTGGATACAGGCAAAATGCAGTTTTGGACAACTAAATCTATTCTACATTTATCATGCATTATTTATTTCAGTAGTGAGGATTTTTCTTTTCTTTACATTGCAGTGCTATTCATAGGGAAGGCTGTAGTCTTTGATCTTCATCAGTAAGTATTTTAAGTCCTCTTCATTTTCAACAAGAAAGGTTGCATCATTTGCATATCGCAGGCTGTTAATTAAACTTCATATAATCCAGTTTCCCAGATTATTTTGTCAGAGTACAGATTGAATGTTGTTTTTATTAGTGAGATTGAGTCCTTTCAGACTCAGAACATCCCTGTATAGGGTCTCTGAGAAGCAGCTGGTTAGTTTGAACTGCTGACCTTGCTGTTAAAACTGACCTGGCAGTCCAGTGCTTATTCTACAGTACCGCACCAGGACTCCACAGATTGAATACATATGATGAAAACTACATCTTTGGTCACATCTTTCCCTATTTTAAACTATTCAGCATCTATAGTGTTCTATTTGAATGACTGCCTCTCTGTCTATATACAGTTTCCTCATGAGCACAACTGATTTGATTCCTGTGTATTCCATTTGTTGTGATTCATGCATAAAATAGCTTTTTATGTTGTTTTAAAAAAGTATTTACAATGAATAAGTCATTGGTCTTGCAAAATTGTATCGTGCAATCTCCAGTATAATTTTTATCACCAAAGCTATATATTCCCAACTATTGACGTTTCCTCTTTATTTAAAATCTTCACATACCAATCTTCAGTAATTATTAATACATATTGATTGCATGTTTGATCAATTTCAGACTGAAAAAAGGTAATAGAAGCCTTCAATTTCATCATCATTTACTTTAGTGGTTGGTGTGTAAATCTGAATAATAGTGGTATTAACTGGTCTTCCCTGTAGGTGTATAGATACTACCCTATCATAGACAGAGTTTGATTTTAAGATAGATCTTAAAATGTTGTTTTTGATGATGAATGTGATGCCTTACTTCCTGAATTTTTTTGTTCCCCTATAGCAAACCATATGATTGTTAGATTCAAAATGGTCCATGAGGTGATTGAAAAATCTATGGTATAGTGCAGTTAATTATTTATTATGGCCCTTCTAGCCACATTCCTCCAATGTGTGATGTACTGTAAATCCTAGTCTTTGTGCCTGTGATTACAGAACCTTTTGAAGTCAGTTATTAATGAGGCTGGCTTAAGGTAGGACTAAGGATTCAGGTGGAACTAAGGAATATGGGAAGAACATGTTTAGCATTCAACTTCTGGATCATAACAAATCAGCAGAAAGAGTTGAAGAAAAAATTCAAGGTTCAACTTACAACATTGAAGGATTCTATGGGCAAAATATTGAATGATGCAGAAAGCATCCAAAGAATATGGAAGGCATACACAGTCATTGTACCAAAAATAATCAGTCAATGTTCAATCATTTCAAGTGATAGCATATGATCAAGAGCCATTGGTACTGAAGGAATTGATGTAATACAAATTGTAATCATTCAACAAACTGATACCACACTGGAGGCACTACTCATCTATGCCAAGAAATTTGAAAGACAGCTACCTGGCCAACTGAATAGAAGAGATCCATATTTGTGCCCATTTCGAAGATAGATGATCCAACAGAATGCTGACACCATCAAACAATATTGTTAATATCATGTGTTGTTAAGAAGTTCTGTCAAATCAGTTTGGACCGACAGTGACCCTGTATAGGGTTTCCAAGGAACAGCTGGTGAATTTGAACCACCAACCTATTGGTTACCAGTCCAATGCTTATCCAACAGAGCCACAAAAGAGCTCCAAGACATTGGTATGAAATATTGGAAATGTTGAATATTTGGATATCTCTAACTTCAACCTCATAGGGGCCAATCTTGTACTAATACTTTTAAAAGAAATGATTCATGCACATGGCTTGGATCAGGCACAACTTAGTCCTCAAAGTGACATCTTTGCTCTTGTTTTTGACCATATTTTTTGTTCTAAGTTTTCTTGAGTCGCAACTGCTTGTCTATAACCTAAGTTCTCACCTTTGGGTTGTTTTTATTTTGACCCACTTGTTCCTTCAACAATTTTCCCTCCTTACATGTGTGCCTAGTTCTGATATTTCAAGCTGCAAATCTGAATCTTAGATTTCTGTCCAAACCTGAATATCATATGGAATTTTATATCTAGGTAACTAATCCATCTGTTAGTTTGTCATGCAGTGGTGGCTTGTGTGTGCTATGATATTAGAAGCTATGCCATTGGTATTTTAATTATCAGAAGAGTCACGGATGATGAAGAGGCTGCAGTGGAGCTTCCAGCCTAAGACAAACTAGAAAGAAAGGCCTATAGATCTGCTTCCAAAAATTAGTCAGTAAAAACACGATGGATCACAAAATATTGTCTGAGACTTCAACTCAGATTTTTGGCAGTTGTTAGAGGAGAACAATGTATTTGGTAATGTGGAGAGCCAGATTATGAAAATCAGCCATGAGTTGGATAATAACAATGGAATCAAACATACTAACCATTATGAACATGGTACAAAACCAGGCAAAATTTCATTCTGTTCTTCATAAGGTTGCTATGTTGACATCTATTTGACAGCAAATTTCTGTAATAACAACTCTGCATCATTCTTCCTGATCTTTCCTTCTTTTTCCCTGGCATTTCCTAACCAAAACACCTTGCTAAGGTATTTATTTATTTTTAAGATCAATGTATTTTGTCCTAAATATTCTGTGTATTAACACTTACACATGGTTGTCATTTTTAAAATACAGGGTAACTACTAAACTAATTCAGTACATAGTATTCATTTTGTGAGATGTCCTCTCTTTAACTAGATATTTGTTCCTGAATGTTCTGCTTCTCCTTGCCAAAAATCTAGCAAAGCATTTCTATGAACCCAAAAGAAGAGAAGATGCTAAGTATCTATGTCCTGGTAATTTAGATATCACCTTTTTGTGTTGGTGACCCATATTCTACCTCTAAAGGTAATGAAGCCAAATCATTGACTTTCTATTGCTTTCTTAGCTAAGTGCTGTGAATGGATTCTCACTGAGGATGCCAGCCCTCTTTCTCTATTTCTATTCAAATTTTTATCATCAAACAGGATAGCTTACATACACTCACAGGACTAACACCATGTTGGTGGTAGTGCTTGTGAGCCATTGAGTTGGAATTTAATGACTCATAGTGCCCCGGTATAGGGTTGTTGAGGCTGTAAATCTTTATAGGAGCAGAAACCATCATTTGTTTCCCACGAAGTGACTGGTAGATTCAAATTACTGATCTTGTGGTTAGCAGCCCAACTCATAATCCACTACACTAACAGGGCTCCTTGACTAACACCATTGTTATTACTGTTAAGTGCCGTCCAGTTAGTTTTGACTCACAGTGACCCTGTATAGGTTTTTTAAAACGTTTTTAAACCCCCTTTTTTAAATTAAAAAAAATTAAATTAATTAATTATTTTTTCTGTTCAATCAATTCTTTTTTTATTTTTATTTAAGGATTTTGTTGTGGATTGAGTGAAAGTTTACAGGGCATATAATCAGTTTTACATTCAACAAATCATATGCCTTGTTTCATTACAATGATTATAATCCCTTCCATGTACCATCAGTTAACA
>NW_006408553.1:1277635-1291118 GCF_000296735.1 Chrysochloris asiatica | reverse complement strand
TCATCTTGACAGAAAAAGTGTCAATCCTGCAAACTTGGTCCAGGAAGGAAAATTCTAGATAAATCCTAAGATTTGTCAGTTAGTTCTCTTTTCTTTCAAGTATTCAACTTATGTAGTCTCTGAATCTATGGAAATGAGTTATAAGGAGAGTTAAAAATGGAAAATGGAAGAAGTATATCATTTAAAATCCCTCCTAAGAGTTTTCATCAGAAGAAGCACCTTACACATATTATTTTAATAGCTAGTAATTTTGTAAATGGAGAAAGTGTTCTCATTTGAAACAATAAGGTGATTTTAACTTTATTGACTTGAGGGCTTCATGTCTTGGGTAGGCTATTGCACTCCTCAGATAATAGACAGGGTAATTAGCCCTAGTAGCTCATAAGGGTGCAGGAACTATGTCCTCTGTGTCTTTTGAAAAAAACATTGAAGGGTAGGGGGAATAAACAGCAGGCAAAAGCTCTATGATGGTGACTGAGAATCAGAGGAATAGTTCTTGCTCATCAAGAATTTGGGGCTGCATGTCTAGTTGCCTTTTCCACCACAAGAACTTTTCAAGAACCAATCCTTGACTGGGTCAGTAGCACTGGTAGAAAAGTAACATGAGTGACTTGTTGTATGATGTAGTGTGAGGAACCAATGTTCTTGGTTTTATTGGGGAGTACTAAGGCAAGTTTCAGAATTCCTCATCTTTGGAAACTCTCTTTATTCCTCTATAAAATGAGAAGGATAATACCTATTTCATGGAATGTTGAAAAGATTAATGGAAAGGAAATGAACATTTACAGAGTTCTTGCTATATACTAAGTACTTTATATTCATTATCTCATTTAATTGGACTTCAAACCACAAGGACAGAATTTCCTCCTCAGAAACCCATATAGTGTCACTGTGAGTCAGAGCAAATTCAGTGGCACTAAACAACATTTCATTTAATTGTCACCAGAACAACTGTGGGAAGCATATGTTATATGGTTTTCATTTTATAGTTGAAGGTATACCAATTTACCAAGGGGAAACTTTGCAAACATCATGCAATCAAAGATTTGAACTCAGAAATTTGTGGCCTAAAAAAAAAAACTTATTTCTATTATTGGACACTCCTGTTTGTGAAAAAAGCTAACATCTTTAGATATTCTAAGAACTGAAACTATATCTTTCCTTATAAATTCAGTAAAATAGAAACTGTACTATAAAGTAAGGATAAAGAAGCTGACAAAAATGACACCAAACCATCTCTCTCATAGCATTCTCTACTTCTCACCTGGGTTCCACAATTCACTGTAAATGCCATACAGAACTCAGATAACACACCCACAATTATAGAATTTATTAGGAATATTAAAAGTTCTTCCAGTCAGGGCACTCTCTTGTCAGCCATGCTCACATGCAGGCACTCTCTGTCTGGGCAATGTTACAAAATATTTTTAGGGCTGCTGATAAATGCCCACAGGACACACCACTCCACCATAAGCCTCAGGCTGAAGGTACTTCACTTTAGTTCTGTGGGTCAGCCAATTTAGCCCCTATTGTGTGCCTGTATCCTCTGTCAACACTAATGGAAGTAACAGTCAAGAAATCAAAGGGAATACTGCATTAATCAAATCTACACAAGACCTCTTCAAAGAGTCCCTGAACAGGGATATCAGTTTGAGGACTAAGGTCTCCCTGACACAAGCCATGTTTTATTTTTTTCCTGTAACTTCATCTGCATATGAAAGTTAGATGATGAATAAGGAAGACTGTAGAAGAATTGCTTTTGAGTTATGGTGTTGGAGAAGAATAGTTTAAGTGCCATAAGCTGCCAGAAGAACAAACAAATCTGCATTGGAAAAAGTACAGTCAGAATCCTCCTTAGAAGTCATGATGGTGAGACTTTGTTTCTCATACTTCGGACATATTATCAGAGAGGGCCAGTTCCTGGAGGGCATTATGTTTGAAGGAATGGAGGGTCAGCAAAAAAGACTTAAACCCCAATGAAATGGTTTGACACATTGGCAGCAGTAGTGGATTGAAGCAAAACCACAATTGTGAGGATGGTGTATAAGGTTAGTGTGCCTAGGGCTGCTATTAGTCTGAACCAACTCAGTGGCACCTAACAATAACACCAATTAAGTGTATTGAGGCACCCAATTCTGCAAGCAAGCCTCCTGATCAAAGTCATTCAGCTTTACTTGTTCCATGGGCTGGAAAGCCCATTGTTTTCTCTCATGCTCTGGCTCTGTTTCTGTCTCTGCTATTCCTCTGCCTTTCTTCTGGTGCATTTCTCACAGTTTTCTGTCCTGGGTTGTTGTGGGTTTTTGTTGTTGTTAATGTCATCAAGTCAGTTCCAATCCACTGTTGTTGTGAAGTGCCATCTAGTCAGTTCCAACCCCTAGAGACCCTGTATATGGTTTCCAAGGAGCAGCTGGTAAGCTTGAACCACTGACCTTGCAGTTCAAATGGCTTTGCAGTTTGGTGCATTAACCCACAGTGCCACACCGGGACTCTATAGTGACCATACATACATTTTCTAAGGATTTGCTGGTGACCTTGAACCACCGACCTTGAAGATCAAGCTCACTGGATCTTTTGTCCAGCGCTTAACCCACAATGCCACATTGGACTCCCTGTGTAGAAGGGGTTAAATGCCCAGGGATTTCAGATCCAAAGGACATACTCCACTCATGGTTCTTCTTCTTCGATGGTAATAAGATCTGCTCTCCTTCTTTGGAGAGTGCTCATTTTGAACCCAGCAGGATGGTAACATTGACTTCCAAGTGTTTGTAATCACTATCTTGCTAACAATAAATCACAAGTAAATCAAAAATCCATCAGTGTCTTCCCTAACCTGTCATCTAGATCTATCAGGAAAAGTTGTTTGGTGAGAATTTACAAAGACTGTGGCTAGAAGAGTCATTTAATTATTCACTACACCACATAAATCCAGCAAATATCAGGAAACTCCTTTAATAACTCTTCTCAAATACCAAGTGTCCAATTCATTGCTGAAAAAGTTTTTTGGATGCCCTTCCTTTGCTATTGCTGCCAGGATATTCCATATAAACTAGCAAAAATGAGGCATTATTATTATTTATAACTAGAATTGTAGTATGAATGAATAGTAGTTGTTGTCATATTATTTATATTTGAAAATGTTAATTGATAAGGCCAAGTAATCGATAGTTGAGGGGGGAGGTGATAGCAGATGTTTTGGAATTTGGGGATTCTAAATCAGACAGTTTGTTGTACTGTGGTGGCTTGTGAGTTGCTGTGAATCTGGAAGCTATGCCATGGGTATTTTAAATACCAGCAGGGTCACCCACACTGGACAGGTTTCAGATGAGCTTCCAGATGAACACAGACTAGGAAGAAGGAGAGAAGAACTAATTTCAAATATTTAGTCACTGAAAACCTTATGAGTAGCAAAGAAACACTGTCAGATATAGTGCCAGATAATAAGCCCTTCAGATTGGAAGGCACTCAAAATGCAACTGGCGAGGAGCTGCTTCCTCAAAGTAGAGTTGACCATGATGATGCAAATGGAGTCTGGGAGTAAAACCCTTGGGACCTTCATTTGCTGATGGGGCACAACTCAAAAGGAAGAGAAACAGCTGTAAACATCCATTAATAATTGGAACATGGAATGTATAAAGTATGAAGCTAGGAAAATTGGAAATAGTCAACAATGAAATGGAATGCATAAGCATTGATATGGTAGGCATTAGTGAGCTAAAATGGGCTGGTATTGACCATTTTGAATCTGAAAACCACATGGTGTACTATGCTTGGAATGACAAATTGAAGAGGAATGATGTTGCATTCATGATCAGAAAGAAAATATCAAGATCTGTTATCAGGTACAGCGCTGTCTGTGATAGGATAACATCCATGTGCCTACAGGGAAAACTAGTTAATACAACTATTATTCAAATTTACATACCAAACACTAAAGCCAGTGAGGATGAAATAAAAAGATTCTACCAACTTCTTCAATCTGAAATCGATCAAATATGCAATCAAGATATATTGATAATCACTGGCAATTGGAATACAAAGGTTGGAAACCAAGAGGAAGGTTCAGTAGTTGGAAAATATAGCCTTGGTGATAGAAATGATGTTGGAGATCACATGATAAAATTCTGAAAAACCAATGACTGGTTTATTTCAAATACCTTTTTTTTAAGCAGCGTAAGAGATGACTGTACACATGAACCTCATCAGACGGACTACAAAGAAATCAAATTGACTACACCTGTGGAAAGAGATGGTGGAAAAGCTCCATATCATCAGCCAAAACAAGTTCAGGGTAAAATTGTGGAACAGACTATCAAATGCTCATATGCAAATTCAGACTGAAGTTTAAAAAAATATGAAAATAAGTCCATGAGAACCAAATATGACTTTGAATATACCCCACATGAATTTAGAGATCATCTGAAGAACAGATACAAGAAGACTTGTAGGATGACACCAAGATCATCATATGTGAAGAGAGCAAAAAGTCATTAAGAAGACAAGAAAGAAGGAAAAGAACAAAATGGATATCAGAAGAGACTGAAAATTGCTCTCCAGTGGGGATACGCTAAAGTAAATGGAAGAAATAAGGAGCTAAAAGAGCTTAAGAGAAAATTTCAAAGGTCAGCTCAACAAGAAAAAGTCAAATATTACAATGAAATGTGCAAAGATCTAGAGTTAGAAAACCAAGAGGGAAGAACACGCTCAGCATTTCTCAAACTGAAGGAAGTGAAGAAATAATTAAAGCATTTACTTTTGTTATTGAAGGATACTGTGGGCAAATTATTGAATGATGCAAAAAACATCAATAGAAGATGAAAGGAATACACAGAGTCATTGTACCCAAAGGAAGTGGTCAGTGTTCAACCATTTCAAGAGACAGCGTATGATCAAGAGCCAATGATACTGAAGGAAGAAGGTGCGTTGAAGGAATCTGCAAAAAAAAAAAAAAAACAAAGCTCTGGGGATTAATGGAATAAAATTGAATTATTTCAACAATCTGAGGCGTCACTGGAGGCACTCGCTCATCTATGCCAAGAAATTTGGAAGGTAACTGTTTAGTATAGTTTTACTAAAGGTAATACAGAAACAGCTGTAACCATACATTGAGTGAGGGTGTCTAGAAGTTCAAGTCAGATTCAGAAGAGGACGTGGAATGAATGACATCATTGCTGACATCAGATGGATCTTGGCTGAAAGAAGAGAATACCAGAAAGACACTTACCTGGGATTTATTGACTACACAAAGGCCTTTGATTGTGTGTATCATGACAAGCTATGGACAACATTGCAAAGTATGAGTATTCTGGAACACCTACTTGTGCTCATGAGAAACCTGTATAGTTGTTTAAATAGAATATGGTAACTCTGATTGGTTTAAAACTAGGGAAGGTGTGCAATAGGGTTGTGTTTTTCACCATACTTATTCATCCTGCATGCTGAGCAAATAATCCGAGAATCTGGATTATATGAAGACAAATGTGGCATCAGGATTGGAGGAAGACTCATTAACAACCTGTGATATGCAGATGATACATTGCTTGCTGACAGTGAAGAACACTTAAAATACATACTGATGTACATACAGCCTTTGGTATGGATTGCATTTAAATGTAAAGAAAGCAAAAATCTTCACCACTGGACCAATAAACAATATTCTTACCAATAGAGAAAAGATTCAAGTTGTCAAAGACTTCATTTTTCTTGGATCAACCATCAACACTCATAGAAGAAGCAGTCAAGAAATCGAACGATGTATTGCATTAGGCAAATCTTCTGCACAAGACCTTTTAAAAGTGTTTTAGAGCAAAGATATCAGTTTGGGGACTAACGTATGCCTGACCCAAGCCACAATATTTTCAATAACCTCATATGCATGTTAAAGTTGGATAGTGAATAAAGAAGACTGTAGAAGAATTGACGCTTTTGAGTTATGACATTGGAGGAGAATATTGAAAGTACCATTGGCTGCCAAAAGAGCAAACCAATCTGTGTTGGAAGAATAACAGCCAGAGTCCTCCTTGGAGACCAGGATGGTCAATCTTCGTTTCTTATACTTCGAACATATTGTCAGAAGTGACCAGTCACTGGAGAGGGACACATGTTTGGTAAGATGGAGGGTCAGAGAAAAAGAGGAAGGCCCTTAGCGAGATGGATTGGCAAAGTGGCAGTATTAATGGGCTCAAGCGTGACAACAATTGTGAGGTTAGCCTGGAACTGAAAAGTGTTTTGTTCTGTTCTGATAGGGTCACTATGAGTACGTACTGACTTGATGGCACCTAACAACAATAACAAGAACATAATACAATGTCTTTTGAATCACTTTTGGTCAAACTATTTCTTCTGTTCATACTGGAAGCTACTTCTTCCTATTCTACTGCCTATATAATTGCCAACCCCCTATCAAGATCCAGTTTATAATTTTGCCCCAGATAATATTTTTAAATCATTAAAATACTTTTGAATAGACAGAACACCACAGCATTGATAAATAGATTGATATTCAACCTATTCCCACATTTTGAGAGGTATTATGACATAAAGACCATGCACTGTTTACACTTGACTTTGTGTAGTCAAGTTCATACTCTTTTATTGAGTCCTACAGTCTTTAAAAACTTTCTTTATCCTTCCCAAATTCCATAGGAAAATATGCTTTTCCTAACTCAATTGAATGATAGATTAATTTATTTTTATAATTTCAAAACTAATAAAAAATTTGAAGGCTGAAATTTAACTTGGAATATGATTTAGGTTATTCTGTTTAAGTTTTTATGTAAACACGTATTATGTTGTTAATCTTCTGTAAATAGTCTCTAAGAACACACTTTGTTTTCTATTTGATCCAAGAATCTTTACCAATTTTCCTTAGTTTTAATTATGAAGGATTGTGTCATTGTTGTCTATATATAAACTTCAATTGCTTTCTGTAATTGTATTATTTGAGTCTAGAGAATATCATCTATTGTATTCCTGTTTGTTGATGTTTATTGATATTTTTATGACTGTTTAAAATTTAATAATATTTCATAGCAATGAAAAAAGATATATTTAACATTAATATGATAAAGAGTTTGACTTATGTGTTTAGAAATTCTATTATTCCTATTTATTGCTTTCATTTGCCTATGACCCTGGCTGTCTTTTAATTTTGTTTTTAATTCTACATTTTATACCATGGACTGTCAGAAGGATGAACAACTCTGCCTTGGAAGAATAGCCAGAATTTTCCTTATAAGGATCATGTTGAAATTTCATCTCACCTATTTTGCCCATGCTATCAGTGGAACCAGTCCCTGGAAAAGGTCATCATGCTTGGTAAAGTAATAATTGCTGTTAAGTGCCAGTGAATCAGTTCCGACTCAGTGACTTTATGCACAAAACAACAAAGCACTGCCTCGTCTTGTACCATTTTCACAATTGTTATTCTTGAGCCCATTGCTACTACCACTGTCAAGCCATCTCATTGATGTTTTTCTCTTTTTTGCTGGCACTCCTTTTTACCAGTCTTTCTCCAGAAACTGCTCCCTACTGATAACATATTCGAAGTATGAGAGATGACTTCTAAGAAGGATTCTGGATGAACTTCTTCCAGGATGAATTTGTTTGTTCTTCTGGTAGTCCGTGGTACTTTTAAATCCTTCGTCTACACCATCATTCAAATACATTAATTCTTCCATGGTCTTCCTTTTGCATTGTCCAACTATCATGCACATGAGGTGATTGAAATAAACGTGGCTTAATTAGGCACTTGTTAGTCCTCAAACGGATATCTTTGCTCTGTAACACTTTTAAGAGAACTTTTGCAGCAGATTGTTGCTTCTGTAAGTATTTATTATGGACTCAAGCAAAGTGAAGTATTTGGCAATTTCAATTTTTTTCCCATTTTTTTTCTTTTGTTGATGTTGTTGTTAGGTCTATAAAGTAGGTTCCAACTCATAGTGACACTATGCACACAGAATGAAACACTGCCTGGTCTTGTGCCATCCTTACAATTGCTGGAACACTTGAGTTCATTGCTGTTTCCACTGTGGCAATCCATTGGTTGGAGGGTTTCCTCTGCTCTCTGTTTTTCAGACCCTCCATTTTACAAAGCATTATGTCCTTCTCCAGGAACTTGTCCCTCCTGATAATATGCCTGAAGATGAGAGAAGAAGTCTTTCCAGCTTGGCTTCTAAGTGTAGGACCAAAGAGACGAATCCATTTTGTATATAAGCTTTAGCATGTCCTCTAGCTCCAAGAAAATGATATATGTATAAATAGCCAGGCAGCTCAAGGCCAGATGCCAGATGTTTTCCTTTGCCCTAGCCTAAGAACAAAGACCACCAGTCCTGACCAATTAAACTGTAACATCTCATAGTTTGCCAATTGTTAACCAATCCAAAAATTGTAAAGCTGAGAAACCCGAGCTTGTTTGAAAACTCTATGGGAAACCCCCACAGAAAAAGGGTTTGGGGCTCTATCCCTAATCCGCTGCGTCGGATGAGGTGGAGTCCGAGCCTGAGCTTGAATAAACAAACCTTGTGCACTTGCATCGGTGTTGGCTCCTTGGTGGTCTTTGAGGACCCTGAATTCTGGGCATAACACTAAGGAGCTTTCTGGCTGTATTTCTTTCATAACAGATTTGTTTGTTCTTCTGGCAGTGTATGGTAATTTTTTCAATATTCTTCTCCAACACCACAACTCAAATGCAGCAATTCTTCTACTATCTTCATTATTCACATGCATATGAGACAATTTTAAATACTATGGCTTGGGCAAGGTGAATCTTAACCCTCAAACTGTCATCTTTGTTCTTGAGCTCTTTAAAGAGGTCTTCTGCAGCAGATTTGCTTAATGCAGTATGTCGTTTGATTTCTTGACAGCTGCTTCCATGAGTGGATAAAGCAAAATGAAATTTAGACAATTTGATTATTTTCTCCATTTATCATGATGTTATTTATTGGTCCATTTGTCAGGATTTTTGTTTTCTTTTCTTTGAAGTGTAACCCATACTGAAGAGTATGGTCTTAGATCTTTATCAGTAAGTATTCTAAGTCCTCTGCTCTTTCAGCAAGCAAGGTTATATAATTTGCATATAATGCATTGTTAATGAGTCTTCCTCCAATCCTGAAGCCATGTTCTTCTTCATATAATTCAGCTTCTCACATTATTTGCTAAGCACACAGACTGAATAAATATGGTGAAAGAATACAACCCTGATGTATACCTTTCCTGATTATAAGCCAGTCAGTATCCATTTGTTCTGTTTAAACAACTGTCTCTTGGTCTATGTATAGGTTCTTAATTAGAACAATTAAGTGTTATGGATTACCAGTTTTCACAATGTTATACATAACTTGTAGTAATCATCACAATCAAAAACCTTTGCATAGTCAATAAAGCACAAGTAATCACATTTCTGGTATTTTCTGCTTTCAGCCAAGATCTATATGATGTGAGGAATGATTTCGCTAATTCCACAATGTCTTCTGAATACAATTGAATTTCTGGTGGTTATCTGTTGATGCAGTCATTTTAAAATTTTCTTCAGCCAAAAAATTTGCTTTCATCTGATATTAATGATATTACTTGATGATTTCCACATTTTGTTGGATCACCTCTCTAGAATGGCCCAAATATGGATCTCTTTCAGTTGAATGGACAGGTAATTTTCTGCCAAATGTATTGGTATAGATTAATGAGCACCTACAAGTGCTACAACATTTTGGTGAAAGGCTTTAATCTGCATTCTGTCAATCTCTGGAGCCTTATTTTTTGCCAATGCCTTCAGTGTAGCTTGAATTTCTTCCTTCAGTACCACTGGTTCTTGATTATATTCTATCTTTCAGAATGGCAGAACATGAATCTCTCTTTTCTTTGGTATGATGACTCCGTGAATACTTTCTATATTATTTTGATGCTTTCTGCATCATTCAATATTTTGCTCTTGGTATTCTTCAATATTGCAAGTCGAGGCTTTTTTTTTTTTTTTTTCAGCTTGAGAAATGTTAAACATGTTCTTCCCTTTTGGTTTTCTGATTCTAGGTCTTTGCACATTTATTGATAATACTTGATTTTGTCTTCTCTAGCTGCCTTTAAAATTTTTCTGTTCAGCTCTTTATTTCATTTCTTCCTTGTGCTTTAGCATCTGTATGCTGGAAAGCAACTTTCAGTCTCTTATGACATTCATTTTAGTCTTTTCTTTCTTTCATATCATTTTTAATGACCTTTTGCTTTCTTCCTGCTTGATGTTCTTGCTGTCATCCCAAGCTCTTCTGGTGTTCAGTTATTAGTTTTTGAAATGATCTCAGCATTCATTTGTGATATGTTCTAGGTCATAAATTGAATTTCATTGACTTGTTTTAATTTTCTTCAGCCCCAGCCTGAACTTGCACATGAGCAATTGGTGGTCTGTTCCATAGTTGATACCTGGCTTTATTTTAGCAGATGATATTGAACTTTTCTATTGTCTCTTCCCTCAGATGCAGTCATTTTGATGCCTATGAGATCCATGTATTTGATTCCCTTTTATGTTGTTCAAAAAAGGTATTTGCAATGAATATGCCACCGGTCTTGCAAAATTCGATCATGTGATCTCCAGCATCATTTCTATCACTACAGCTATATTTTCCAAAAATTGACCCTTTTACTTTGTATCCAACTTTTACATTTCAATCACCTAGTTACTATCAGTACATCTTGATTGCGTGTTTGATCAATTCCAGACTGAAAATGGCAGACTTCTTCAATTTCATTATCA
The DNA here is from genome assembly GCF_000296735.1 of Chrysochloris asiatica. NCBI lineage: Eukaryota > Metazoa > Chordata > Mammalia > Afrosoricida > Chrysochloridae > Chrysochloris > Chrysochloris asiatica. Next base: position 1,280,380 of record NW_006408553.1, on the reverse strand, counting down.
CTGACTTTAGAGGTTAGTGTATAAATTTGAATAATAATGGTATTAACTGAGCTTCCTTGCAAGCTTGTGGATATTATCCTATCACTAACCGCACTGTACATCAAGATTGATCTTGAAATGTTATTTATGATGATGAATGCTATGCCCCTTCTCTCCAATTTGTATTTCTTGACATGTAATCCGCATGGTTGCCATAGCCAAAATGGCCAATACCCATCCATTTCATCTCATTAATGCCTAGGGTATTGATCTTTATGCAGTCCATTTCATTTTTAACTACTTCCAATTTTCCTAAATTATACTTCATACATTTAATGGCTATTAATTAATATTTACATCAGTTTCTACCTGTTTTGAATTGTGCTCCATCCTCAAATGAAAGTCCTGAAAATTTTACTCCATTTGTGTCATTATGATCAACTCTATTTTGAGGAGGCAGCTCTTCTTCAGTTGTATTTTGAGTGCCTTCTGAACTGAGCTCTGGTAGCATAGTGGTTACAAATTGGGCTGCGAGCATTAAGGCCAGCAGTTTGAAACTACCAGCTGTTCTGCATGGGAAAGATGCGGCTATCTACTCCTGTAAGGTTTACAGCCTCTGAAATCCTGTACAGTTTCGCTATGAGTCGGAACTGACTCCATAGTACACCACCACCACTCTGAACTGAAGGGCTCATTGTCTGGCACTATGTAACAGTGTTCTGCTGCTTTTCATTAACTGTCAGCATTCAGAAGTAGTCTGCTTCTCCTTCTTCATCTTGAAGCTCCACTAAAACCTATTTATCCAGAGTGATCCTGCTGGTATTTAAAATACCAGTTGCCTAGCTTACAGCATCACAACAACATGCAAGCCACTACAGTACAACGAATTGACAGATGAGTGGAACTTTCTCTATTTATTGTAATATTATTTATGGGGCAGTCTCAACTAAAAGTTATAGTTTTTTATCTTCATCGGTACATATTTTAGATCTCTTTTCTTTCAGAAACCAAGGTCAAATAATCTATATATCACAAATTGTCAATTATTCTTTCTCCCTTACTGATGCCATGCTCTTCTTCACATAATTCTGTTTCTTTGATTATTTACTCAGAATACAGATAGGAAAGTTATGGTAAAAGCATACAGTCCTGACACACACCTTTCTTGATTTTAAACCATTCAGTGTCTGCTTGTTTTGTTTAAAGGGCTGCCTCTGTACAGTTTCCTTAGGAGCACAATGAAGTGCTCTGCCAAGGCCATTCTTCACTATGTTATCCATAGTTTGTCATGATCAACATAGACAAATGTCTTTTCATAATCAATAAAGCACAACTAAACATCTTTCTGATATTCTCTGTTTTCAGTCAAAATCCATCTGAAGTCAGAAATGAAATCCCTTGTTCCATGTCCTCTTCTGAATCTGACTTGAATTTCTGTCAACTCCACATTGATAAACTGCTATAATCATTTTTGAATTATCTTAATCACAATTTTACTTGCACAAGAATTTACTTATCTGTCAGTTTGTTGTACTGTGGTGGCATGTTTTTTGCTGTGATATTACAATGTGGTGATGTTATAATTTGTGCCATCAGTATTTTAAATACCAGCAGGATCACCCGTGGTGGATAGATTTAAAGCAGGGCTTCCAGACTAAGACAGTAGGAAGGAGAGGCAGATTACTTCTCAATGGTTGGCAATCAAAAACCTTATGAATGGCAGCATAACATTGTTAGATGTAGTGGAAGAAGATGGAAACATTATGAATAGTAGTCTAATGTTGTCCTATATAGCACTGTAAGATAAGCCATTCAGGCTGGAAAGCATTCAATGTGCACCTGAGAAAGAAGAGTTGACCTTAATGATGTAAATGGAATTAAGCTTTGGGGCCTATATTTTCTGATATGGCACAATTCAAAATGAGAAGAAACAGCTGCAAATATCCGTTAATAATCAAAACATGAAATTTATAATGTATAAATCAAGGAAGGTTGGAAGTTGTCAAAAATGAAATGGAATGCATACAGATCTATATCCTAGGTATTGTTGTTGTTGTTGTTAAGTCCTGGTGAGTTGGTTCTGAATCATAGTGACCCAGTATAGGGTTTCTGAATAGCATCTGGTGAGTTTAAACTACTGACCTTGGATTTCAAACCAACCTTACTGTCCAATGCTTATCCTACAGTACCACACCAGGACTCTCATCTTAGGTATTAGTGAGCTGAAATGGACTGGTATTGGTCATTTTAAATCATATAATTGTTTTTACTATTCTAGGAACATCAAATTGAAGAAGAATGGTGTTGTATTCATCATCAAAAAGAACATTTAAAAATCTACTTTTTTTGTGTGAAGATTTTATTGTGATGTTTTACATGGAAGAACATAGGCTTTACACTCATCGTATCGTCTTTCATTTCCTTGCAATGATTACAATCCCCTCCATGCATCATCAAATAACCCCAATGGGTACACCCCACAGGCCTGTCCACCACCGCCAGCACACAGCCCTTCTCTATTCCTGAGTCCAGTGTCCCCAGCCGCTCCATCTGTCCATGTCATCTTCTCTATCTCCATCACTGGCATCACTGCCTCTCTGGGTAGGGTCCCACTCTATGTTCTTCTCACTTGATGGTCCCAGAGACCTCCCTTCCTGGGCTGCAAAATAATCACTCTCCTCCTTTTGTCAAAAAACATCTACCTCTATATTTCCTACCCTCACAGTCAGTCCTGATGGCAATTATTCACTATTGTACAACAAGAGT
>NW_006408553.1:1250369-1272288 GCF_000296735.1 Chrysochloris asiatica | reverse complement strand
AACAACAACAAAAATATGATGGCTAAGGAGGTCTGGTAGCGTAGTGGTTACGAATTGGTCTGCTAATCTCATGGTCAGTAGTTCGAAACTATCAGCTGTTCTGCTAGAAAGATGAGGCTTTCTGCTCCCATAAAGATTTACAGCCTCGGAAACCCTGTACAGGGTTGTTGAGTCGGAACTGACTCCATGGCACATAACAACAACAACAACCTGTGCTATTGTGTGGCGATGTGAGTTAATGGACTGGACTGCAAAGTCAGTTTGAACTGTAAGGTTGGCATTTCGAGCTTACCTGTTGCTCCTCAGAAACCCTGTACAGGGTAATTATGGGTCAGAGCCAACTCGACAGCACTTAACAACAACAATATGATGGCTGCCTAATGATTTCAAGAGCCTTATACAAACCACGGGCCAAATGTTCCCCACCCTTGCTCTAGCCAGTGAATTACTCTCCCTTCCCTCCCATTGGTTGTTGTTATGTGCCATGGAGTCTGTTCTGATTCATAGCGACCCTGTATATGGTTTCCGTGGCTGTAAATATTTATGGGAGCAGAAAGCCTCATCTTTCTCCCGAGGAACAGCTGGTAGTTTCAAACTGCTGACCTTGCGGCTCACAGCCTGATTTGTAACCACTACGCTACCAGAGTTCGCCATCACATAATGTTCATTTTAGCATGAAAACCTTTTCTTGAATTTTTAGAATAGTACTCTCATGTGATAGTTGTCATTTTTGGTTGAATAATTTCACACAGTATGGTGTCCTCCAGGTTCCCCCATGCTATGAGGTCTCTTGTAGATTCATTGTTACTATTTAGCTTCACATAGAATTCCATTGTGTATATTTACTTGTTTGTTTGTCCACTCTTCCATTAATGAGGACTTAGCCTGTGCATATCGTTTTCCATAGTTGTTGCATCATAGTACAATGAGGGAGGGTCCCAGACTTTCAAACCCCTCACCAGCATTTATTGTTATCTGTTTTCTTGAACTGTGCTTTTAATGCTGGGGTGAGATGGTATCTCTTTTTTGTTTTGATTTGCATTTCTCTAATAGCTAATGCCACTATTTGTCTATCAGTTTGTTATACTTGGTAGCTTACATATTGCTGTGTTGCTGGAAGCTGTGCCATGGTTTTTAAAAATAAGACCAGAGTTACCCATGGGGGACAGGTTTCAATTGAGCTTCCAGAGGAAAACAGAATAGGAAGAAGGAGAGATGGACTACTTTAGAATATTTAGTCACTGAAAACCTTATGAATAACAGTGGAATATTGTCAGCACCAGAGTAATGAAACATGATGAAAAGCACCAGAATATTGTCAGATACAGTGCTGGAAGATGAGCCCTTCAGGTTGGATAGCACTCAAAATACAACTGGGGAAGTGCTGCTTCCTCAAAGTAGAGTTGGCTGTGATGACACAAATGGAGTAAAGCCTTCGGGCCTTTCTTTGCTGATGCACAACTCCAAATGAAGAGAAACAGCTGTAAACATCCATTAACAATCAGAACATTGAATCTGATTCAAAATATCCAATGCCAGTCCATTTCAATTCACTAATGACTAGGATCTCTGGTAGCGTAGTGGTTACGAATCGGGCTGCGAACCTTAAGGTCAGTGGTTCGAAACTACCAGCCGCTCCGCGGGAGAAAGATGAGGCTTTCTACTCCCGTAAAGATTTACACCCTCGGAAACCCTGTACAGGGTCGCTATGGGTCGGAACCGACTCGAAGGCACTTAACAACAACAACAATGACTAGGATATTGACGTTTATGTGTTCCATTTCATTTTGACAACTTCCAATTTTCCTAGATTCATACTTTGTAAATTCAATGTTCTGATTATTAATGGATGATTTTATGGATCTCTATTTGCAGATTTTATATTATCCATTTAACCATTTCATTTGATTGTTCCTGCTGTATTTCCTGGAAATTTCCTTGTTTTCCTCAGCCTTTCTTTCAATCATTTGTTATTATTGTTGTTGGTAAGCACTGTTGAGTTGGTTCTGACTTATAGCAACCTTGTATAGGGTTTCTGAGGAGTGGCTTGTGAGCTTGAGCTGCTGACTCTGTGGTTCAAACCAACTTTGCAATCCAGCGTATTAACCCACAGCACCATACCAGAACCTAAATATCATTCTCTTGAATTACTTTTAAGATAGTTTCAATGACTTTTTTCCCCTAAAAAACATTTCTAGCTCTTCCTTTTGGGCACTTGTTTGAACCACTCTATGTTGTTTCTTCGTGTAAGCATAAACTGTCTATTGCTTCTGAGACATTGGTATTATTATATTTGTATGAAATTGATGATTGTATATTGGTGTATTCTTAGGCACTCACCAACTGTCTCCTGGTGGGTGTGATTACGGGATAGAAGCATGTGCACCATTCTCTTTCTGTCATTCATGCAGCTCAGTTTAAGATGGGTTTGACTGATGATTGTTGTTTACATCGATCTGATGTATAGCAGCTAGTGTTGGCTCTTGTCTGGTGAGTGGGGTTGTAGAAGATATGGTTGTGGCTGGGCTGTAAGGATTTGGTTGTTGTCCCCTGTTGGATGAGGCAAGAAGTGAAAACATACATGCAAGAGAGAAGGAAAACAAGCAAGTTAACAAGAGGGAAAAAAGAAAACAGTAAAGATTAAAAAAAAAAAAAAAAAAGCAGGCAACAATTGATCTCTGTGAGTTAGTTACCTGCATGTTTCTGCAATGTCCATATGCTGTCTGGTTCTCTGAAGCCACTCACAAAAGCTTTAGATAACTTGTGTCTGGTTGGCTGGCACAAGCTACTAGTCTGCTTTCTTTTTTGCCATATATGTTCAGCTTCCTTCCCTGCCTAGTAAACGTTCAGTCCTCTTCCTTGTCCTTTATCTGAAATTCAGGGTCCCAGGACAATCATTTGCACTGATTTCATTTGGTTTTCCTTATCTCGTTTTGTAGATGGTCTGTATAGGCTTACTGCCTAGTGTGCCATCTTTCTGCCTCCTCTCACCGCATTACATTTAGTTTTCATGTGTCCCCTGGTCTGTGGCAGTGTCCCCTGGTATGTGGCAGTATCTCAATAATAGCAATTTTAATTTTGTTGTTTCATTTTTCACTCTTTTGGTAACTCTTTCTTATGTTATACATTTCTCTTTTCAATTCATCCTATAAATCTTGTCTCATTTCACTTGTCCATTATAATTTTCTGATATATATAGAGAGAGAGAGAGAGAGAGAGAGAGAGTGTTAACTTTTTTTTTTATTATTTGTCCCTACTCTTTTGGAAACCAATTATTTTGTATTCTATTGAAAATGCCAAAGAGTTTCCTTAAATTCCCTTTTTAAACCTGCAATAGATACTTTTGGAGTATTGCTTTTCCTCTGAGTCATCAGGAGATGCTTCCTTAACTTTGTTCTAAGCATAATTTTCAAGCATTCTGAAAAAGTATTTATACTCAGTGTTTGCCAAAACACAGGGTGTGTGAATTGTACCCCCTAGTAATGCTCACATTACTGATGGAAGAATTACTTTCTCAGATCAATAGCTTGGATATGAATCTCTGAGAGTTGAGAAAGACTGCAAACAAAGAAGAGATTGTTTTCCTGTATAATTTTAATTCCAGGTCTCTTATGAGATAAATTCCATTCTATTTTCTTCTGGATTTAGAACCAACAGCTTTACTGTTAGAGAAGACCTACCCAAGATTATGTGAATATATGGTCTGTCAGCCTGTATTTTAATTAATGATAGGGGTAGTCATCTTCTTTGTCTAAGGAATGAAGCACTCAAGTCTGAATCTCAGTACAAATTTGAAAATTATCAAAGATAGAGATGGTATTTAAATCTTCAGGACTGACTGGTGTTACTTAAGTAGAGCGTATCCAGCTTTGACAAAGGCTCAGCAGAGAGCACCAGATTATATATTCAGCTCTGTTTGGACAAGCCCATACTTGAGAACAGCTCATTTGAGAAAGACCTGACTTATCTACCTGGATACTATCTCAATATAAGGCAATGTTTTATAGAGGAAATAAATAGTTTAGTTTAGAGATGAGCTTTTATAGTGAGATAGAATTGGGTTCAAAAATTGGCTCAGCTACTTACCTCTTTGTTGTTCAGACTCTGCACCTGAAAATGGGTTTACTGATAAGACTTACCCCAAAGGATTTTTTAAACCATTTTCATATATGTATAATTGATAGTCAATGAACTGAATGTATTGAACTTTACAACTGATACATTTTGACATATGTGTGCATCAATGAGACAATCATTACCACCAAGATAATGAACATGTCCATCATCGCTGGATGCACCATTTGTATTCTCTCCCTCCTACAATTCCTGTAACCTGACCTCACCACAGATAACCACTTGTCTGCTTTCTGTCACTTAGATTAATTTGCATTTTCTACAACTTTATATAATTGGAATCATACATTATGTACTATTTTTGTCTGACTTCTTTCACTCAGCATAATTATTTTGAGATTCACTCATGTTGCATATACCAGAAGTTCATTCCTTTGTATCACTGAAGACCAATTTATTTTGTTTGTTTTGTAAATAATGCTTTTGGTGTCATATGTAAAAATATTTGCCTAATCCACGATCATAAAGGAGAACTATATATTCTTATAGAAGTTTTATAATCTACATGTTTAAATTAAATCTTTAATTTATCTTATTGCATGCATGGATTGAATTGTGGCCCCCTCACCACACACACACACACACACACACACACACACACACACAAAGTCAGCTTGGCTAGATCATGATTTCTAGTATTGCGTATGGTAGTCCTTCATTTTATGTTCTGACGTAATTCTCCTCCATTTTGGAATGTGTTGTAAATATGGCACTGTAAGATAAGCACAGAACTACAGATTGCAAGCCCACCAACTATTCCTTTGGAAAACCTACATACAGACACTATGAGTCAGAACTGACTTGAAGGTACTTAACAGCAACATATGTTAATAAGGCAGAATCAATATAAAGTATATGTTGAGTCACAGCCTATAAGAGGCTCAAGTCACATCTTTACTGAAGTCACATTCTTGTTTGAGTCAAAGCTATTATTTTTAAAGAGAGAAGTAAGCAGAGTGTGGAAGGACCTCACTACCATCAAGAAAGAAGAGGGAGGAGTGGAGTGCTTTCTTTAGACCCAAGGTTTCTGAGCTGAGAAACTCATAGAAACTCCCAGGGGAAGACTGAAGCCAAGACTCATGAAAATCTTTAAGGAACACTGGGTCCACAGATGTTGAAAGGAGACAAGGACCTTTGCTACAGCCAACAGAAAGGGAGCGTCTCCCTTTAGAAATAAATGATGCTTTAAATTCATTCTTCTAGCCTCCTGAACTGTAAGAGAACACATTTCTGTTTGTTAAAGCCATTCAGCTTGTGGTATTTCTATTATAAAAGCACTAGAAAACGAAGCTATTCCACAAGTATTGATAAGTTATGCTTTTATTTTCATTCATTTCAGAATATATTTGGTTTTGTCTTTTGAGTTCTTCTTTAAATCAGGGATTATTTAAAATTATATTATATTTAATAAATAATTATTTGAGGATTTTCTAAGAATCTTTCTGTTACTAATTTCTAATTTACCTTTATTTATTTATTTTTATCATATACTAACATTTACTTAAAATAGATCATTGACTTTTTTTCTCATCATATTCTGTTTCATTGCTACGATTGCAATCCCCTCCATGCAGCATCATGCAAAAGTACTTGCTTCTATTCCATCTGTTTTTTGTTTTGTTTTGTTTTGGTTTTGGATGTACACAAAAAAAACTCAGGAATGTATAATCATTTAAACAACCAAAGGCACATTCTGTAAGCCTGCCTCCTGGCCACCAGCACACAGCCTTTCTCTTTTCATAAGTCTAGAGTCCTCAGGTGCTCTATCTCTTCATGTCATCATATCTGCCTGCATCTCTGATGTTGCTATTTCTCTGGATACAGTCCCACATTCCACTCATGGTTTTCTCCCTTGATGGTCCTAAGGTCCTCTGTTCCTGAAATGTAAGATGAACTACTCCCATGTAAGATGTTATAAAATGTCTACCTTTACAGATGTAACAATTGCAATTAGTCATGATAACAATTATTCAGTATTGAATCATAAGAATCTTAGCCTATCTCCTTTCACCAGACCAGTCTAGACAAGATAAAAACTAGTTAGTGGGGATTGTACTTTCCTCTGCACACTCTGAAACTAAACTCCCTCTTGAAAACTTGTAAGCCAGTCACTTCATGCCTTTATTGTCCCCTCATTTTAGGTACCAATGTCTAAGTTGCCCATCCCTATCAATCCTGTGTACAGAGGGAATAGGATTGATCCTTGATGTGAAGATTCCTTTCCTATCAGTTGGTATATTGAGCTGCTACATCCATAAGTATAGGTCAGGTTCATCAAATTGTAGCAGTTTACACTTGCTTTCTTTATCAATTTTTTTTTCTTCGACTCATCGAGTTCTGATCATCCAGCCATCTATCTTCAAGTTTGGGCATTCTTGTGCATCTCCCCTTCCACTGGTTTTATCTGCACAGATAGTGACCAGAAGTGATCTTTTTGATGCTTCACTCTCAGCTCTAGCCCTTCGTGGCTATGCCCTTGTTTATGGGCCCTGGAGTCCACAGGTCTCACCAACCAGCCATTCCTCTTCTCTCTCTCATCTCCAGGTTGATGCAGCATCTATGGAATGTGGTCAAACTCAGCCTATATCTTCATTTCTGCTTTTCCCTCACTTCCACTCACCAGTTGACCAACTTGGTTACCAACAAGCTTGCATGCCTGCTCATGTGTTCCCTTTGAGTTTCAGTCTTGGAGGCTAATTTACCTTTATTGTTATGCGATACCATATATTGTATTACTTAAATTCTTTTAAGTTTATAGAGCCTTCTTTTACGGACCAGAGTATTACCGATTTAGGTGTTTCTTGATCACATGAGAAGAACGTGGTTGAATGTTGTTGGGTACATTAGGTCAAGTTGGTTAATAGAGTTGTTCAAGTTTACTATAGTCTAAGTGATTTTAATTTTAATTTTGCTGATAATTATTGGAATCTCCAGATATCATGTCCAGGTCCTGTTCTTCATGTAATTTGAAGCTCTAGTACTAGGTGCATAAACATTTAGGAATGTTGTATCCTTTTGATGAAATAACAACTTTTAGTGTTTTGAAAGATATCTCTTTAACACTGGATATATTTCTTTGCTTTGAAATCTAGGTTTCTGGTAATAATCTAGCCACTCCAATTTTTCTAAAGAAATTAGTGTTGGACATTATTTTAAATTTTTAAATTTAACTCAGATTTGTAAATTAGTCTGACAATCTAGCTATTCACTGAAGTATTTATAATATTTAATTTTCATGTAATTATTTACATGATTGACTTCAAAGCTATCATATTTATATTCTATATGTCTTTTGTCTTTTCCTCTTTTTTTTGGGATAAATTATTTCTTATGATTCCATTTTATATCCTCTGTTGGCTTACTAATTATAACTCCATTATTTCAATGATGGTTTTTGAGCTTATAGTATATTTCTTTGATTTACCATAATATGTTTTCAAGTGATATTATGACACCTCATGTGTAATATTAAGGAGCTTTGGTAGCGTAGTGGTTACAAATCGGGCTGCGAACCGTAAGGTCAACAGTCAAAACTACCAGCTGCTCCATGGGAGAAAGATGAGGCGTTCTGCTCCCGTAAAGATTTACAGCCTCGGAAACCCTGTTCAGGGTCGCTATGGGTCTGAACCGATTCAATGGCACTTAACAACAACAACAACAACATGTGTAATATTAGAACCATACAAAGAACACTTTCATTTTTCCCTTTAAAACTTTGTGCTATTTTAATCATTCATTTATTGAGTCCCACAATACTTTGTTATTATTTTTGCTTTAAGCAGTTGATTACATTTTAAAGATATTTAAATAAGAAAGAAATGTTTTCTTTAATATTTAGCCACATAGGTGCTATTTTCAATGCTTTTCAATTTTTTGTGTGAATGCAGATTTCCGCATGTATAATTTTTGTTCTCTAGGAAGAATTTCCTGAAACATTTCTTATAATATATGTATATTCATTCTTTCAACTTTTAATGCATGAAATAAATTTTAACCTACCTTTCCTTTTAGAAAAATAATTTTGCTGGCTCTGGATTTCTAGGTTGGCAGTAGTTTTCAGTTGTATATTTATTTGTTCCACCACTTTTCTGTCAGTTTGCCCTACTGGTGGTTTGATTGTTGTTGTTATTCTAACAGTTATGCCACCAGTATTTTAAATATTCAGGGACACCCATGATGGACAAGTTTTAGTGGAGTTCCCAGGTTAAGACAGACTATGAAGAAAGAGAGCTGGACTACTACTGAGTAGTTAGCCACTGAAAGCCTAATGAGTAACAGCAGAACATTGCCAGATACAGTGCAGAAGATGAAAATATTATAAATAACAATTACAGTATTGTCAGATACAGTGTCAGAAGATGAAAATATTATGAATAACAGCAGTAAATTGTCAGATAATGTCAGAAGATGAGACCTTCAGGTTTAAAGGCACTCAAAATATGACTGGAGAAGAGATGCCTCCTCATAGCAGAGCTGACCATAAAGACAGGAATGAAGTACAGCTAGTGGGACCTTCATTTGCTGATGGGTAACAACACAAAATTAGGAGAAACAGGTGCAAACATCCATTATCAACCAGAACATGGAATGTAAGAAGCATGAATTTAAGAAAATTCGAAGTTGTCAAAAAAATGAAATTGAACTAAAAAAGATAGATATCCTAGGCATTAGTGAACTGAAATAGACTGGTATTGGCCATTTTGAATCAGGCAATCATGTGGTTTACTACATAGGAAAGGTAAAATTGAAGAGAAATATCTCATTTATTGTGAAAAAAAAAACATTTCAAGATCTATCTTGAAGGACAATGTTGTATATGATATGATAATATCCAAGCACCTACAAGGAAGACCAATTAATACCACTATTATTCAAATGTATGAAGCAACCACTAAAGCAGTGGTAAAATTGAAGAATTCTACCAACTTCTTCAGTCTGAAAATGTTGAAACATAAAATCACAATGTACTGATAATTATTGTTGATTGGAACAAAAAAGTTGGAAACAAAGAAGGATCACTAGTTGAAAAATATGACCTTGTTGATAGAAATGATGCTGGAGATCACATGATAGAATTTTCAAGACCAATGACTTGTTGTTGTTAGGTGCCATCAAGTTGGTACTTTCAGCCAAGATCCATCTGACATTTGATGTCAGCAATGATATCCCTCATTCCATGTCCTCTTCTGAATCCATCTTAAACCTCTGGAAGTTCTATGTCAATGTATGGCTGCAGCCATTTTTGTATTATCTTTATTAAAACTTTGTTTGCATGATATCAATGATATTATCTGATGATTTCTACATTCTTTTGAATCACCTCTATTTGGAATGGGCACAAATATGTATTTCTTCCAATCAATTGGCCAAGTAGTTGTCTTTAAAATTGCTTGGCATAAATGAGTGACTACCTCCAGTTCTGCATCAGTTTGTTGAAAGATTTTAATTTGTATTCCATTATTCCCGATGCCTTGTTCTTCACCAATGCCTTCACTGTACCTTGGACTTCTTCCTTTAGGATCATTGGGTCTTGAACATATGCTACCTTTTTAAATGATTGGTACAGTGACTCAGTGTATTCCTTCCATCTTCTTTTGGAGCTTTCTGCAGCATTCAACATTTTGCTCAAACAATGACTTATTCATTGCAAATGCCTTTTAAAAACAAAATAAAGGTGAATGACTATAAATATGGATCTCACTAGATGTAATGCACAGGAATCAAATTCACTACAGCTATAGGAAGAAATTATGGAGAAGTTCAATGTCATCAGCTGAAACAAACCCAAAGCTGACTAGAACAGACCATCAGTTGCTCATATGCAAACTTGTTCTGAAGCTGAAGAAAAATAAAACAAGTCCATGAGAGCCAAAATATGACCTTGGCTATCTCATCTGAATTTAGAGACCATCTCAAGAACAGATGTCATGCATTAGACACTAGTGATTGTTGACTAGAAGAGTTGTGTGATATCATCAAGAACATCATATATGTAGAAAGCAAAGGGTCATAAGGGCAAAAATGGATGTTAGAAAAGACTCTGAAACTTGTTCATCAGCATAGAGATGGTAAAACAAGTGGTAGAAATGAGGAATGAGAAGAGATGCACAGAAAATTTCAAAGGGCATTTTGAGAAGACAAAGTGAAGTATTATCATAAAATGTGCAAAGACCTGTAGTTAGAAAACCTAAATGGAAGAACATAGTCAGCATTTCTTAAGCTGAAATAACTGAAGAAAAAATTTAAGTCTCAGTTTGAAATATTGAAAGATTCTATGGGCAAATTGTTGAATGATGCATAAAGTATCAAAAGAAGTTGGAATGAATACACAGAATCACAGCACCAAAAGTAAATGCTTGATGTTCAAACATTTCAAGAAGTAGCATATGATCAGGAGCCAACTATACTGAAGGAAGAAGTCCAATGTGTACTGAGGCATTGGCAAAGAACAAAGTTGTAGGAACTGATGGAATACAAATTGAAGTATTTCAACAAACTGGTGTAGCACTGGAGGCACTCATTTATCTATACCAAGAAATTTGGAAGACAACTATCTGGCCAACTTATGTATTGACCCATAAATGTGCCCATAAATGTGTCCCAACAGAATGCTGAAATCATTAAACAATATCATTAATATAAAATCCAAGTAAATTTTTGCTGAGGAAAATTCAAAAAGTGTTGCAACAGTACATCAACAGAGAACTGCCATAAATTCTCAGAAGAGGACATGGAACTAGAGATAGCATTGCTGATAGCAGATGGATCTTGGCTGAAAGCAGAGGATATCAGAAAAATGTTTGGTGCTGGTAGTGTTGTGCTCCAGAGTCAGTTTTGAGTCATAGCGACCCTGAATAGGGTTTCCAAGACTGTAGATCTTTATGGAAACAGAAAGCCTCATATATTCTCCCAACAAACAGCTGGTAGTTTCGAACCACTGATATTCTTGTTAGCAGACTGACTTGTGTTCGTAACCACTATGCTACCAAAGCTCCTTAGAAAAATGTGCTTTATTGGCTGTTCAATGGCTTTTGACTGTAGTGTCATGAAAAAATATGAATAACAACTTAAATCTGTTTATGAGAAACTTGTACATAGCCTAAAAAGCAATTGCTAGTACAGAACAAGGTGAAACTGAATGGTTTAAAATTAGAAAAGGTGTGTGTCAGGGTTTTATTTATTTATTTTTTTTTCACCATACATATTCAATCTATATCCTGAGCAAATAATCCAAGAAGCTGAGTTATATGAAGAAGAATGTGGTCTCAGGACTGGAGGAAGGTACACTAACAACCTGTGTGTGATATGTAGATGCTTCCTTAATTGCTGGAAGTGAAGATGACTTAAAATATTTACTGATGAAGATCAAAGATTACAGCCTTCAGTATGGATTGCATCTCAATGTAAAGAAAAGACAAATCCTTACAACTGAAACAATAAAGTATACCATGGTAAATGGAGGGAAGATTGAAGTTGTCTGAATTTTCAATTTGCTCTCATCCATAGTCAACACTCATGGAAGCAGCAGTCAAGAAATCAAAGGACGTATTGATTGCATTAGGTAAATCTGCTGCAAAAACCCTCTTTACAGCATTCAAGAGAAAAGATTTCAGTTTGAGGACTAAGGTGTGCCTGACCCAAGCGATGTTATTTTGATTGTCTCATATATATGTGAATGTTGGATAATATGTAAGGAAAACCTTAGAAGAATCTTTGCATTTGAATCATGGTGGTGGCAAAGAATATTGAAACTATCATGGACTGCCAGAAGAACAAACAGGTCTGTGTTGGAAGAAGAATGGCCAGAGTGATCCTTGGAAGTCAGGGTGGCAAGACTCCATATCTCATACTTTTGACATGTTATCTGAAGAGACCAGTCCCTGGAGAAGGACATAATGTTTTGCAAATCATGAGAAAAAGACTTCCTAAGAGATGGATTAACTCAGTAGCAATAGCAGTAGCAGTGGGCTCAAAGGTAACAATTGTGAGGATAGTGCAGGACTGGGCAGTGCTTTGCTCAGTTTTGCAGACTCAGTGGCAGCTAACAACATTTATGTGTTTGTTTAGTTTGATTGTTTTCCTATCAATACTTTAAACATTTTGTTTTATCGTCTTCTGTCTTGCATTATTTTCAATTAGAAATATGCTGTTAATCTTATATATGTTATTCTGCTAAAAATTTTCTCTACCACTGATTTGAGCAATTTGTTTCTGATTTGCCTTGTTATCATTTATTCATCTTTCTTTTGCTTCAGTTTTGTTGAATTTATTTTCAACTTCAAAAATTTTCAATCATTATTTCCCTTTCTGGAAATAATAATTGAAAATAATTTATATTCATGTTCATTTGCCTAACATTGTTCCACAGCTCGCTGAGGTTGTTAATTATTTTTTCAATCATTTAAAATTTTTTGTTAAATTTTGGATCGTTATTTTTCTATCTATTCAAATTTGCCAATATTTTTTTCTGCAATGTCTAATCTACCATTAATTCCATCCAGTGTATTTTCCCTCTTATACATTAGAGTTCTTATCTCTAAAATTTCTATTTGAATATATAGTTTAATTTTTTTTCATGGATACTTAACATGGTCAATCATATATATATATATATATAACTTTTTTTCATCTGGAATGATTAGTGATTTTTGTTTGATACCAGATATTGTGTAATGGGTGCCGAATATATATATATATTTCCTATTAATATTAAATTTTTTCTGGAACACAACTAAGTTCTATGGAAACAGTAGGTTCTTTCAGGATTTTATTCTTGCTGTTTGTTTTAACTTTGCTAGACAATAACTAGCAAAACCTTTAGTCTAGAACTATTCCCATTATGTGACAGTAAGGTAAAATATTATTGAGGTTTTTGATTTTGGTTATTGGTGTGGAGCTGTGGGTTAATGTGCTGGACTGCAAAGTCAGTTTGAATTGTAAACTCACCTGCCACTCCTCGGAAATACTATACAGGGTCGCTATGAGTCAGAACCAACTTGACAACACTTATCAACAACAACCCAATGCTTTGGCATCCTGGTGTGGTGCTGTAGGGCAAACGCTGGATTGTTAACCAGACGGTCATTGATTCAAGCCCACCAACCATTCCTTGGATTCACAGGTGGGTATGAATTAGAACTTGCTCAACAGCATTTAACAACAATAACAACCCAATGCTTTATAAATTATGCATTATCTCAATCTTGCTATTCGGAATAGGTAATATTTCTGGCCATGTGTGAGGGCTGTGGATTGTTTTCTTTAATCTTTTCAGCTGGTTCTTTCCCCAGTATGGGCTCGTTTCCTTAAATACAGATCAGTCTTCAACTAAAGATTCAACAGGGCACTCTACAGATGTTTGTATTTCTTTCTATGTGTATCTGTCTTCTCTCCTGTTTTTGTTATGTGACCTTTAGCCACCTAGCCTTGTCTTCTCAAATCAATGAAACCTCTGGGCTTTGCTAGAGTTCCAGATCTCTGATCCATTGTCTGGGAATTCTCCTTAGGCAGTAAGATGTTGTTGTTGTTGTTAGGTGCTGTCAAGTCAGTTCCCACTCATAGTGACCCTATGCACAACAGAATGAAATACTGCCCAGTCCTGTGCCATCCTTACAATTGTTTTTATGTTTGAGCCGATTGCTCCTGTCACTGTGTCAGTCCATATGGTTGGGAATCAGCCTCTTATGTGCTGACTCTCCACTTTACCAAGTAGGATGTCCTTCTTCAGTGACTGGTCCCTTCCAAAAATATGTCCAAAGTATAAGGGATGAACTCTCACCATCCTGGCTTCTAAAGAGCATTTTAGGAGTACTTCTTCCAAGACAGATCTGTTTGTTCTTCTGGTAGTCCATAGTGCTTTCAATATCCTTCTTCAACACCATAATTCAAATGCATCAATTCTTCTGCAGGCTTCCTTAGTCATTGTCCAACTTTTGCATGCTTATGAGGTGATTGAAAATATCATGGCTTGGATCCTCAAAGTGATATCTTTGTTCTTGAACACTTTAAAGAGGTCTTTTACAGCACAAAGAGGAAGCTTTCAATGAATTTTTGAAAGCACTAAATGATATAGCATAAGTGAATACCTTAGAATAATAACTTGACACATAGTAAGATATCTATAAGTATTCATTTTTTTGTCAACCTAATCAGAATTTGCACTGAAGTATGGCTTTCAAATCAAGGAACATAATTGTTGAGTGCCATTGAGTAATTTCTGAATCCTAGCGATCCTGCGTAGGGTTTCCAAGGAATAACTG
Source organism: Chrysochloris asiatica (assembly GCF_000296735.1). Classification (NCBI taxonomy): domain Eukaryota; kingdom Metazoa; phylum Chordata; class Mammalia; order Afrosoricida; family Chrysochloridae; genus Chrysochloris; species Chrysochloris asiatica. The sequence goes on along the minus strand of NW_006408553.1, from coordinate 1,257,895 downwards.
GTGAGTTTGAACCATCTACCTTGAGGTTCAAACCGACCTTTTGGTCTAGTGGTTATCCTAAAGCACCACACCATGACTCCAAGGAAAATAATACCTACCCTTTATTTTTTTTCTGGCCAGATCCCTCTGGGAGTTCTATATTCACTTTCTAGAACTACATTTTTAGAGAGATCTTTAACAAATTGGATAATTTATAAAATAACCACAGTGTAGTGAAAGGTCTGGAAACAATGGTCTAGGAAAAAATAGTTAACAAAATGACAGATGCTAAGCTTTAAAGGCAAAGCAGCCATTGTCTGGTAGCTGAAGAATCTTTAAGGAACCATGGTGGTATAAAAAGTTATGTGTTGGCTGCTATGTGAAAGAGCAAGGAGATGGGGGCTTTAAATGAAAGGACAATATCTAATGGGTAGATGTAATGGGGAGTCTGATTATGGCTTAATATTAATTTTGCCTTTTGTTGAATAGTCAAAATTAGTGGGTTACTAATATTTAATAATACTCTTTCATTTTTCAAATCAACTTTTTCCAACTATGTTACATTTAAATGTAATCATTTCTACTTACCCTAAACACATGTTTAGTCCATGGAATATTCAGAGAAGCCAGGGTGTGATTTATTCATTTCCTTCTCCTCTCTTTCTCTCCAGGTTATTTTGTTGTTGATGCTGTTGTGAGAGGCAGCAAGGGAAAGTTTCTGTTGGAAGAAGTAGTCTTAACTACATGGTTTCCTATCTGGTCTGGTGGTATTCATGCTATGGGGGTTCCACATAAACCATGTGCACAGATTTCTTGGGCACTCAACCTCACTTTCACCACCTCAGTTTCACTTTCACCACCTCAGTTACTGGATCCCTCGGTGAGAGGCAGTTATGTTTCCTCTGTGCAAAATATCATGTTCCTCTTCAATCCATCTCTTCATATGGACCACATATGTGCTTTCTCTTCTAGTATGAATGTTCTTTCATATAGAACTCCCAGAATTACTAAGTTCTTCATGAAATAGATCTTGCCCATCTTTTCTCAGAGACACCACTCCCTACACGGTTTTCTGGAATTAGATTACACGTGTCGTGGGCTTGGTTCTCTAGAGATACAAAACCAGTGAGGCTTATATATGTATATATAAAGAAAATTTTATTTCAAGAAAATGACCCACACAGTTGTAGACATGGGCAAGGCCCCCGTGGGACAGTTGAACCTTGATCACCATGTCAGATGCCACACAGGCAGGTCTGGCATGTTGCTGACAATTTCCAGGATTGAAAGATAGTACTGGCTCAAGTCCAAAGAACCAGAGGTTGGATTCTGGATCCAGACTCAGCAAAAGGCAAGTAAGCCTTGCCCAAGTGTTCATCCTTATTTTCCTCCACCCCTCTGTGAGGCATTTGAATTTGTCTCCATATCACTCTTCTGAATTCCTTCTCAGACAGATTCGAAGCTTGCTCTTCTTTTAGTGGGAAGTCTATGTCTGCCTCTAGCTCATTTGTCTCCGTTACTCTTTTCTGTTTTGGGACATGTGCTGAGACATTTTGTTGATTTTTCTTGGACATTTTCAGTAGTTAAGTGCACTTTCAGTGATTAAATGAATGTATGTTGCTGTGTTGTTAAGCTCACTGAATGTCTCCTGGTGGATGTGATCTAGAGATATGTTTTGCTTTTCACATGTAATACCTAGTAGCTGGTATTGGTTCCTGTCTGGATGGTGGGATTTTATGGGGTATGCTTGTAGCTTGGCTATATGGCCACGATTGCTATCTCTTCTTGGGTAAGGTAGGAGGAGAAAGCTCCCACCCTCAAGAAAAAAACTGAGACCAAAAAGACCAAAAACAGAAAAAATTAAAAAGCAGAGACAGAAACTACCACTCAAAAACAAAAATAAAACCATAGCCAGTAGTCCTTGATTGACAGGTCAATGTGTGTGCACAGTAGAAACCTCCAGTGGTGGGTGGGGTGTCCACTCGCTCAAGCCCCTCTTCTAGTCACCACCATGGAGGTGCACATATAGATATTGAGAAATGAATAGAAGAAAGATTGTCCACTATTTTTATCTCTGAAGGTCATTTAGGTATCTACAATACACAGTGTAATTTTCAAAATAGCTGTGTCCTTGTATATAATAGTTGGTGTTGGCTCTTGCTTTTTATGTTGGGGTTTTACAAGGGCACACATATGGTTTGGCTGTATGGTTAGAGCTGCTTTTTCTTGCTAGGTAAGGCAGGAATAAATGGTCCTGCCCAGGTCAACATTAGGACTGGGTCCCAGAGTCAGATGTCATAAGAAGCCACCAAAGGATCAGCCTGAGGGACCAATGGCTTCCAGGAACCTCCTCCCTGTGCCATGGGACAACTGTGGGTGCAATGCTGGATGCTTTTGTGGGTGTGCTCTTACCCGCCTGAAGGTGTCCAGGCTGGGCAGTGAGGGTGTGACAGGGGAGAGGAGGAAAGAAAAGTGTAAGATCTGCCACACCTCTTTTTCCAGATATTACTCTGTGGTTTTAGCGCTGTGTCACTGTATCAGCCTGGCTGTGGCTCTGCTCTCTGATTTCAGCCCAGCAGGAAGTGTCTGATCGATTTCTATTCCTTCCACCGACAAATTTTCCTCTAGTGGGTATGGGAAACTGGCAGGCAGCACCTTATACTAGATCCAAAACTGGGGCTACTCCAGGAAAGCACCTTCTCTGGTTTTTTGGCAACTCCACTGAGGAGCCTCTCATTTCTGTCTCTTACCTGAGTGTTCAAGGTATTGAAAGCAGGCAGCACAACTAAGGAAATTTCCTTTTAATTACATGACTGATCACAGCCAATCGCACCATGGATTTGATTACATTATATTAGATTTCATCATGGGGGAATACTACTTCTTATCTGCCAAGCCACTGAGAACCTTGGCCCGGTTAAGTTGACACAAAACTTCAACTGTAACACCCAGCAAGTCATTTTGCCTTCTGAAATGTCCAGAAAGGAATCTAGCACCATTTTTATGTTAATGAACATCCCAAACTTCAAAGTAAATATGTCAAATTCCCTTAAAGTTTTGACAGTCATCATACCAGGTAGTACAGGATGGATATGTAGGAATCTGCAGATCAATAAACTCTCAATTTGGGAATGAGCTCTTGGCATACTATTACTGCAGACATTCCCATAGTAACATTGCTTCTCTTGGAGCTTCTTTACTTAGCCTGGTGGGTTGGTGAGACTCAGTCAAGGGTATGTATTTAAAATAATTTCATGTTGAATCTTAATCTTTAAAAGTTATGAATATAACTTTTATAGATTAAGATGGAATTGTGAGAAGGAATGTGGAATTTGTCTTGGTGGTGCTCAGTTGCAAGGTTCTTTCTGCCACCTTTTAATTCATTCAGAGACAGTAGCTGACCCTGATTGTTGGAGGTCCTTTCAGAGTATGCAGAATTAAAACAAAAACAAAAATGAAAAAACAACCCAAAGCCATTTAGTTGAATAGGTTCCCCTTTTATGTTTTTAATTTTGTGCTCTGGCCATTAATTTTTGGTCAATTTGCTAAAAAATAAGGAAGATGTTTCTAATAGTTACAGGTGTCCTGATGTAGACTTGAGTTGCCCTGAAAAGTAATAAGCTTCCTGATTCTTTATTAATATGCCAGAGAGGGAATTTATGTTTGTGAATAATTTAAAAAGTAATACTTTCTAAATCTTTCTAAATTCTAATAATTCCAGAGCTAAACATTTTTGTCTCTTTTTTACTTTTTGGCAGGAGTAGATGCACATTAAGAAAAACAGTCATGAAATACCAAGTTCTCTCATCCATTGAATCATTCATAAGTATTATTGGTCCTCCACTCTGTGCCAGGCACTATGTTAAGATATTGGGATACACCAATGAAAGGTATTTAGGTAAAATCAAGTTCAGTAAAAATATGAAGAAATTTCTCTAACACAATTTTACAGATATCTCTTTATAGTCTCATTTTGCTTTAGTTATTTCCAAAACAAGACACTATGTTGGATATGTGTCAATGTGATATATAAAGTATTATATACTGAGACACGGTTCATGCCCAGATGGGTTTATAATAAAATTAGAGACAAAACTAACATGTACAGTTAAATTACATTATAAAAATTATATAAGAATATATTATGTGCAAAGTTCCAAAGCAGGTTTCGGTTGTCAACTGGATTCTTCAGAAAATTAATTTTATGAGGCTAGATATCAATGGAATTAGAGTGATCAGTAAAAAGTCATGGAGGAGATAAGACTTGAGGTTAAGAAAGAATTCCGAATCCCACCCCAGGGAAGACTCTGAAGAGCCATAATTTCAAGATCTCTGGAGTCCTTAGTAGGAACATCCTATTCTCTAGATAATGAGCTGTTTGGAAAGGGATGGCATTTTCCCTTATGTTTGGGTAGGACATGCCAAAGAGTTTAAAATAGGAACCTCTAAGATGGTCTGTGGGTGATGTGAACAGCAACTTAACCATCTCTGCTATTATTAGGTACAGATTGTTCTAGGTGAGTGGAAGTCGTTGTTCTATAAAAATGTAATCTTTGAGCACAGAGAGTCCTGGGCACTGACTCTCCAACTTCAAGTGAATGCCCCCTTCCAATGTATAAACTCATGCACTTTTTTTTTATTATACCAGCGACCCTAACAAAAATGTTCAGCTCTGGAATTATTAGAATTCAGAAAGTTTTAAAAAGAAAAGTGATCTTTTGTCCGTGAATAAAGAAAGTGCCTTGAGTATTTATTTCCAGGATAGTTGAAGACTAACAGGAATCAAAGCTCTATGTCTGGTGATATTAAATGAAGCATCCTCTATGAAGGCATAGTTATGCATAATCACAGTTCCTTCAGCCATATCTAAATGGCTGAGAGAGGGTACCTCTACCCCAGGACTTTGCATACTAATCACGTTACGCAGAGTCTAGAATTCAATTTTATCAACTCATTCCTTTTGTTTGCACTTTACTTCCTATGAGGGTCAGTCAGAAAGTACAAGAATTTCATTGGGAAAACTTACTCTACCTACCCAGCAGTTCCACAGTTCTAACATTGCCTGTTCAGACTTCTTTTTGTTCCCCAAACTCAAAGAATATTTCATAGGAACATGATCTGTGTCCCTCAAGGATGCCAAAACTGCTTCTTTAATCTGTATGCTTAACAACTAACTCAAGAATCTGGACTGTATAAAAAAATATGTAGCATTAAGATTATAGGAAGATTCATTAACAATCTGGTATATGCAGAGTATATAACCTTACTTGCTGGAAGCAAAGAGGACTTGCTTAAATATTTACTGATTAAGATCAATGATTGCAGCCTTTAGCATGGATTGCACATCAGTGTAAAGAAAATAAAAATGCTCCCAACTGGACCAATAAACAACGTCATGTTAATGTAGAAAAGATTGAAGTCATCAAAGACTTCATTTTGTGTGGATCCACAATCAGTATATATAGAAGCAGCAGCCAAAAAAATCAACAAATATGTTTCAGAAGACCTCTTTAAAGTATTCAAGAGTAAAGATGTCAGTTTGAGGACTAACATGTGTCTGACTGAAGCCACGGTATTTTCATTTGCCTCATGTGTATGTGAAAGTTAAACAATGAATAAGTAAAACTGCAGAAGATTAATGCATCATAGAAAATCAATGCATTTGAATTATGGTGTCAATGAAGAGTATTGAAGTACCATGGACTGCCAGAAGAATAAACAGATCTGACTTGGAAGAAGTACCACCAGAATGGTCCTTAGGATCCTGGATGGTAACATTTTGTTTCTTGTTCCAACCACTTGTTGGACATATTGTCAAGAGGGACCAGTCCCTGAAGAGCATCATGCTTGTAAAAGTAGAGGGTCAATGAAAAAGAGGAAGACCCCAAAGAGATATATTGACATAGTGGCAAACACAATGTGCTCAAAGGTAATAATAATTGGGAGGACGATGCAGGATCTGGCAGTGTTTTGTTCTATTGTGCAGAGGTTAGCTATGAGTTGGAACTGACTTGAAGGCACCTAACAACAACAACAAATCCAAAAGCACAGACTTCTTTGGGGGAAAGTTAGAGAGATGAAAATACTGCCTTCAGAAGTGTGTAGACCTAGATGGAGGATATGTTGAGAAACAATGTTGTTGTTGTTTTTATATGCCATGGAGTCAGTTCCGACTCATAGCGGACCTATACATTTTCCTATTTTTGTTTAATAAAATGTTTTGTTTTGTAGCTATACTTTTAGACTTAGCCTCATGTTGTTGTTGTTAAGTGCTGTTGAGGAGGTTCGGACCCATAGTGTAGGGTTTCCAAGGAGTGGCTGGTGAGTTTGAACCACCGACCTTGCAGTTCAAGCTGACCTTGCAGTCCAGTGCATTAACCCACAGTGCCACACCAGAGCTCCTAGCTTCATATATACTTCTACAAACTTATTATTTGAGGGGCTTCAAAAAAGTGTGTAGAAATATTGAATCAAAAGAAAATAGAACTTTTTCCACAAACTTTTTGAATTTCCCTTGTATGTGCACGTGTGTAAACTAAATAATTCATTCTGAATTGCTATTGAGAAGTCAGCCTTGTTTGCAATGATAATTTTGGGAAGGGAATGAAATGAAAACAACAAGCACCAGCTTGAGAAAAACATTGATTCACTTAGGAGATACCTAATATTTGTGATAAGGTCAGTTATGAGACAAGCAGAAAGTGGTACTTGGATTTCCAACTGGTGAAGTATAGTTTCAAGTGTTCTGTTGTTATTGTTAAGTGTTGTGGAGTCTGTTCCAACTCATAGTGACCCTGTATAGGGTTTCCAAGGAGTGGCTGGTGAGTTTGAACTACCCATCTTGTGGTTCAAACCAACCTTGAGGTTGAGTGCTCATCCTATGGTGCCACATCAGGACTCCTCAAGTGGTCTAAGCAGGCCTTTACAGTTGGGAGATTGATAGGCAGTTGATCCTCAGGAAATGTTTGCTCAAGGGCAATAAGATTGATGAGAGAGCAGGTTTATGATTCATTCCAAGAAGGATAATCAAAGGCCACCAAGAAAGAGGACTAAGCAGGAACAAGTGATTGACAAAGTAAACAAAAATCAAACCAGTTTCCATCGAGTTGACTTTCAATTATAATGACATTGTAATAAAACTGTGCTCCATAGGGCTTTCAATGACTGTGATCCTTTGGCCTTCTTTATAAGGTACCTTTGGGCTTGCTTCAATCGTGTATCTTTGGTTATTAGCCAAACACTTAACCAGTTGTACTACACAGGGATTCTGACTGACAGAGTAGGATATAAAAAATACTGACTCAATTAATGAATGAAGATAACGTAAAAGATCAAGGCAATAACCATGAAGAGAAAAGAACACAAGTGGAATGCGGGACCCTCTCCAGAGAAGCAGCAACACCAGAGATGATGACATTGAGAGAGGGAGCAGATGAGGATTCTAGACTCATGGAAGAGAGGGACTGAGTGCTGGTGGTTTAGGAGGCAGGCTTGCAGAATGTGCCCTTTGTTTGTTTAAATTATTATATATTCTTAAGTGTTTTTGT
>NW_006408553.1:1216928-1250269 GCF_000296735.1 Chrysochloris asiatica | reverse complement strand
CCAGAGGGAATGGAAGCAAATACTGTTGAATGATGATACAGGAGGAGATTGTAACCATTGCAATGAAACTGTGGTGTAAAACTGATGTTCTCCCATGTAAACTATCACTCAGTTTACAATTTTTTTTTTTTTAAAAAAAGGATCAAGGCAATAGACTTGACTCATAGACAGTGATAACAAGGTATAGCCTTCTTGTTGTTACTTGTTGTTGGTAGGTGAGTTATTTTGGACTCACTCATAGTGATCCTATATACAACAGAATGAAATGCTGAAAAGAAATTTTATCTTTTGGACACACTGGCCCCCAGGAATTGTTGTTGAAGACAGGTCTGACTGTCAGACTAGAAAATTTTGAGTAAGGCAGATGCTCAGCTGCTCCTGGAGTCTAGGATTAAGTAACTTAATCCTAAACCCCACTAGTTGATTCGGACATTATATTGTATCTCATAATACTGCTGCCTCAATCAGAATTATCCTAGGACTAACCTCAAATGAAGGTACCTTGGAAGATGACCTTCAATGGGATATTAGTGAGTAGCCATGAGGCAGTAACTAAAAGCTTACTGTGCCCCACACAAATGATTGAAGAGTGAAAATTGAATCAATTGGCTTTCTGAAAATTGATGGACTGTTGTTGAGGTTTCTCACCCCACTGAATTGACTAACTGTTCTGAGATTGTATCAATACATCCCTAGTCCCCAAGAGAACAGTCCAAAGATGGATTGTTGGAAGAATTGATGATTTCAATGGACTGAGAACCAAAGAAGAGGCTGTTGGGATTTAGCTGCTAGGAATCCAATTTGTTAGCTTGGTTTCCAATATCAGAGTTTCAGAAGGAGTGGCCACAAAAGTAATTGATACATTCACTGAGACAGGTGCAGGACAAGAATTCTTCAACTAGTTGCTCTGAATTACGGAGTGTTTAAAGAAACCTTTTTGGCTTTGCTTAGTGTGTATACCTGCTTAACACAGTCAACTAATGTGTAGGGTTTCGTCTGTCAGCGCCTTCAGAGCCACTCTTCTTTCTCTGTGCCCAGTGACTTTGATATTATTTAGTGGGTTCACTTGCTTCAGAATGAATTCAATTAAAAAAGGTGAAAAAAGGAAACGAGAAAGATGTATTTATCCTCTCAACTCCCTCTGTGTGTGGTGGCAGTGTGTTGACTGCATCCCCTGCCCAAAGGGCTCAGGTCCTGTACAGCAGTCCTCTTCACACTGCATTCTCCAATAACTTCTTTCTCACATCACTCCTTAGGCCTAGAGATGGTGTCGGAATGGTATGGTTTGTCACTGTGAGGTACTGCATTTTCTGTAGCAATTTCCCTAAACCCTGCCCACACATCTCCTTGCAGTAAATAGTTCTGTGTTAAATCTCCTTGAACTATTTTAATTTTATGGCACCAAGTATGTCCTGTTTAGAAACTGAATGATACAACTGAGTAACATGCTGATGAGTCCACATTGTAGGCTCAGTCCCGTTGTGAGACAATTCACTGTGGTTTCCTGGCAGACACTTGGCTGCACCCTGTCCACAAAAGTCAGTTCTGTGTCTGGAGAGTATAGCTTCTCAGAAGGGAGTGAATGTCAGTCGGAAGGGCTTAGTGAAAATCCATTCACCACTTGAAAACAACTGAATGCACACTTTTCTGAAATTCGGTGATATAATCTTCACGGCTTAATAACAAAAGCTATCATTGTTTAGTGCTTTGCAGTCAAATGCTTTCTGAGCCTAAATTTCCTCATCTATAATATCTGGATAATACCATCTGTCTCACAGAGCAACAAGGTGGATAATTGGGTAGAGTGAATAGCCCGAGGTCATCAATTGCTAAAAGCTAGCAACAGAATTTAAAGCCAAGACCTCGGACTCCAAGTTCAGGGCTCTTTCTACCAAACGATGAGCCTCTGGACAGCACATTATCTTTGTGTCACTGCCAAGCACCGTTTTGATTGAACATTAGGGAGATAGCAGATTGAGTACCATATAGATCCTTGAGAGGAGGATTTAAAAAATAGAAAGGCTTCTTATATTTCAGGAATATAAAAGAAATGTTTGTTTCTTCCACTAGGACAGCCACATACTCAGAAAGCATTTCATCTACAAATGGAAGTAAATGGAATGAAGTGAATAAATATGAATAAAGTTCATACTTATAATTGATTGACTGCTGATTGTGTGAAAGACTCTTAGACACTCTCAACTTCAAACTGGTGTCACAAAGATTAAGCACTCAGCTGCTAACCAAAAGGTCAGAGTTGCAAACCCACCAGCTCTTCCACAGGAATAAAGAGCTGTCTATCTGTTCCCATGGAGTCCTAGTGTGGCTGTGGGTTAATGCACAAAGCCAGTAGGGATAGCAATTCAAGCTCACCAGCGCTCGTTGGAAACCCTATTTGGGGTCACTATGGGTTGGAACTGACTCAACAGCTCTTAACAGTAACAGCAACAGCAATATCTGCTCCCATAGATTGTTGTTGTTAGGTGCCTTTGATTTGATTCCAAATCACAGTGACCCTGTACAGGGCTTCCAAGGATTGACATGTAGGTTTGAACTGCCAAACTTTTGGTTAGTAGTCTAGTGCTTATCCGATAGCACTGTACCGAGACTCCATTGAGTATAATATATAAAACCTTGTGGGGCAGTTCAACTATGCCATTTGTGCTTGCTATAAGTCAGAATTGACTTAATGACACACAGCAACATTAACAGTCCTAAATATGACCCTCTGAGGTAGAAGTTGTTATTCTCATTATATTGATGTGGAAATGGAGATCATTTAGCTATTAAAGAAAATCAAAACTTAAAACTAGTTCTATGGTTTTAATGGGGGCTTCAGCAATGTGTATGTTGTAGTTAGTTGTTGTCGGGTAGCTTCTAACTCATAACAACCCTATATAGAGTTTCAAAGACATTAAATCTTTGTGGGAGAAGAAAGTCTCATCTTTCTCCTGTGTAGCAACTGGCGGGCTTGAACTGCAGACCTTATGGTTCACAGTCCAGTGCTTATTGGTATGGAGCCACCATGATCCCATACTATGTATATTGTTAAGTGCTGTCAAGTTCACGTCAACTTACAGAAACCCGATGTTCAAACTAAGCTTGTGGTCCAATGCCACACCAGGAATCCTTAGACACCCAGAAAAGGTACAGAGATTCAAGGAGTTTATTTCCTTCCTTTCTTAATAGGTCTTTAAGCCTTCAAAGGATAGTCAAACAATAGTAAAATTACTAAGTCCACATTACAAGGGGAGGTGTATCTTGAGTTTTCATTTCAGCTAACCCAGCTTCCCTTAGAGGTAAGAGTGTCAACTGGTACCCTGAATTTACACTACCTTCAGAAATTCTGTACCTCCCCTTCTCCCTGCCCCTAAACTGGAGAAGACCAGACTAACTGTTCTTGCTTGGGTTTCCATGCATGAATGACCTTTTCCGTTAATTAATAATTGAAAAGAAGTGAAGAGCAAATGTGCTCCCCAGAGATAATTACCCAATTCCTTTATGGGGTGGGGGAATCTCACCTGGGGCATTATGAATATTGAATCAAACTCCCCTGTCTCTTCAGTGTGTGGATTGTACTCCTCTCTGGCCTAGTTTCAGGAAGCCACCTCTTGGCCATCTTTACTCCAGTAGTTTGACAATTCTTGTCAGCCTGTGTCAGCAGATTCCACCAAACAGCAAAGAGAAGGAAGGAGTGTGGCTGCGCAGAACCACTGAAATTGTCTCAGTCAAATTGAATAGCACATTATACCTCCTGCAAGCACCTTCCTCTGAGAATTTCTCCACCTCCTCCCCTTTCCTTTGACAGGTAGAGGTCTGTCTATGAGGAGAGGTTAAGTAAGTTCTCTTTCTCTCTCTTTTTTTGCCAGGGTCATCCACTTTTCTTCAAAATGGTGTTTGGACTTGAAACTCTATAGAATTACTCAGAGCAGCTGACTCCTTAGTGTAAATAATTTAGCTTAATAAATAAGTTAAAGTCTTTGGTCTCTTCAGTGTCTCAGGCAGCTCATTCATCTACTGTCTACTCAGCTCATCAAGTTGTGCCCCACTGCCAGAACTTCTCGGGGCTAATGGCCTTTTCCTGTCCTGTCACAACAAACAGCATTTTGTAAGAGAGAGATATTTCAAGTGGTTTCCAGGAGTCCTCACAATCATTCAGCAGAGTTATTGAAACAAGCAGTCAATTTGCCACGCAGCCTGGGTGTACAGAGGGCAGGTGCTCTTGGCAAGTCCCTTAGGAGAGGTGAGGTGGAAGTAGAGGAAAATGAGGAGCCTGTGGAGAAACTCAAGAAAGACAAAAGATGGAGAACAAATGTCTTACATATTTGTGAGAACACTGATAGGTCTACAAGTGAGCACTGAAGTCTGAGCTGAAAAAAAGGAGGAGAGAAATGAGATGCAATTAAGCTAAACTAGTATTAAAACAGCAGGGCCTGCTGGGTGGCACAAAGGTTTGCCCTGTATTACGAATCTAAAGTTTAGCAGCTGAATCCACTCAGTGGTGTTGAGGAAAAAAGGTCTGGCAATCTGCTTCCTATAAAGATTACAGATCAAGAAACTCTGTGGAGCAGTTCTACTCTGTAATGTATGGCATCATCATGAGTTAAAATCAGCTGAATGGAAAACAGTTGCTATTATTGTTTAAAATCAAAACTGAAACTTGCACTGGCAGTCACAAGCTTAAGTTAAATTTCCTGCCCTCCAGAGAGGGAAGCTGCCTCCAATTGTGCAGGCATTGGGTAAGGTTATTCATTCCATTCACATGTTACTCATTTGATTCCCGCAACAACAAGGGTGAGACAGATGGGTACACTGGGGTTCTCCAAGATTCTTTTGGCTCCAGCATACTGTGATCCATCTCATCTTAGCTTGTAGAGACAGGAGGCCCAAGAGTACACACACATCCATTAAAAAATAAAATAAATGTTCTTCGTAGAAGAGTCCACAGCAGCTGGGATATCCATTCCTAGTAAAACAGCTCACTGCTGAGAGGTAACATGACTTCACTCCCTCTAGCTGTCCGCAAAGAACCATGGGAAAAAGGGAGCAGTCAGGTGCCAGCTCAGTCTGGGAAACTCACCCCTACCCCAAAGAGGTCTCTTCCCATCCACAGAAATCCCAGCCCAGTACCACAATCCAATTAAAGTAATTGTTGCCTAAACGGCCCTCACAGAAGAGAGACAGCAGCTAGGGGTGGTGGTGGGTGGGGTACAGCTTCCTTTAAGGAAACTGGGTGGCTTGAAAATGCAAGAAACAATTTCTCTAGATGGAAAATGAATGCAATGAATCTGAGTACGGCAGGAAATCTTATGAGAAAATAAGACTTTGGGAGGATTTATTGAAAGACATAATTGCAACAAGTATATTGATTTTACATAGATAAGAAAACAAATGTTGGCAGGGATTGAATTTGGTTTATTACATTTATTTCCCCACAGAGTTAATGCATTTAAAGACATGGTTTATTTCTCAAATGGAGAAACATTGTTTTCAGAGACCTTTATTAGGTTCCTGCCAGTTCCCTTGCCTTCCTTTTCCAAGAAAATTGGTTTGTATTGGGACGGGGGTGGGATGGGGTGTCCAGGGTGGTCTGTGAGGTTCTAGAATCAAAGGCTGTTGGTACTTGTCTGGCAGGGAAAAGGCCTCTGCAGTCACTTCCTGATTTCTGTCTTGCCTTCTTCATGAGGAAAGCCACTAACATCCAGAAAGAAGTCAGAGCCACTAGCATGTTATTAGCTTCCCCATACATGTCTAGAAGTTCAATTCCAAGAAAGTAGGTCCATGGTCCACAAACAGAAACCACCTGTCCTGGCCATTGGCTTCTATTCTGAAATCCTTTGGCAAATCTCAAACTTGTGATATCACAATGGGTTCAAAGTAGCAATGAGTTTTAAGGTACCATTTTTAAGATAGTGCAATTTGTCAGATAATCATTCCCTCCATAATCCATAACCCCTGCCTCCCAGGTATGAATGCTAGGCCTTAGAGATTAAGAAATTTGTCAAATTGATCTGCCTGACTCTAAAACCTGTGAATTTAATTTTTACTCTATATAAAGGACCAAATTTTATAATAGACCCTGTAACAATGTTCTCTATTCATGATTCTGTGCAATGAAAAGAGTAGAAGTCCCCTTTGTCTGAGAGGATGACACTGTAGAACATATTTACAACTGCATATATGGAATGGTAGAAGAGAAGGAATACATGTAGGAAGAATGGGTACCCTCCTTTTATAGGAATCTGACCCTGTATGTAATGGCCCCCTTTCATTGAGCCCCTATGACTTGAGTGGACTTACTTTTACAGTGCTTAGCTTGGCCACCTCTGGACCTGTGGTATGCCCTTTTGTGAAACCGACTTTTGTAACAATTTACTTAAGAGTACTTGTATGGCCTACGTGGTGCTAATGTATCACATATCATGAATTGTTCTGAAATGTCTAAGGTAGACATTTTACAGAGAAAGAATCTGAGATTCAGAGAAGTTAAGTGCTTTCCCTAAACTGCACAACCAGTAACCGAAAAATTCAAGATGAGAACCCAGCTCTCCTGATTGCTGAGGACTCATTGCAAAGCATGTTGTGGCACAAACCTCATAATGTGTCTGCTAACTACTATCTGGACTTCAAGTAGCAGGCTCATCCCTCTCTGGGCATGGTGAGGTACCTATAAAACATTTTCATTCCTTGGCTGATAGCTTTGGCCATGTAAATTATTCAGAATTAATCCTACTTGCTCCTAAATTTCCCTGCAGCTTTCCACAAGTAACTAATACTTGTCTTAATCACATCCGAGACACAGCTTTATATGCCACTTGCAACAACACGTTCAATTATGATTGATTGGGATTTAAGTTCTGATTTCTCTCAGAACATAATCAGTCCTGAATGGGAAATTTTTACAGTGACAATTAAAATAATGAAAGTGAACTTTAAATGACATTCAAACAGTGTCACCTGGGAATAGCTCCATAGTACTGGCCTTCCCGACTGCATTCTGGGAGTTTGGCTATTCAACAGGCCTCTGTTTTGTGCACTGGAGTGGTAGGAAGCCTGAGATTAACCCCTCAGTGGTAGCTCTTTTAAAACCCATTGCACGTTGACTACTATTTAATCATGTGTTTCCCTGGGCTGATTTATATTTACAGCTAAAAGTCATGTTAATTGTGCAAATTCGTAAACAGTCACCAAATAACTCCATCAAGGGAAACTCCCTGCTTAGGGAATCCTGCCTCTACGAAATAGGCAGAGATTAGAAATATCTCTCTAAGCAATAGATCTGTGCCCTTTGAATGCCATTGATCAGACTCAGCTCAATGTTAAGGTACCTGCTGAGTGATGGCTTTCCCAACTGGGTCTGAATTGAAATGTATTCAGGTGGAGCCTGATCTGAATTGTCTTCTCTGTTTCCACAGAGCATTTGTGGGGTAACTGTGGTCATTATTTCTTTCAGAAGCCTTTCTTTAAAAATATAAGAAAATTTCACATAAGAAGGAAAGAGATTATGTTAAAAATCTTAGACTCATTAGAATGTCTTGCTTTCCCTCTCTGATACAACAGCGCACTTATACCCATTGTCCTGGCATTTGAGGCTTCTGAAATTTAATTCCATTGGATTCCATCCAAATCACTTTAGCTTCTCCATTGCCTTTTTGCCACCCACTAAGCTTTTCCTTGGGTTTTGTTCTAACTTACAGACTTGATTTAAATACCTTCATCACTTTGGCTTCTCTTTTCCCAAACTATTTATTCTTGAAGTTCTGCTTGTGTCCATCTTGTCATCGACACTTTTCTGAACAATTTCAACCTATTTTTGCTCTCTCCCTTCCCTGACTAGCCTTAAGTATTGCATTTAACTGAGTACTTTGTTAAGATGGCAGCAGTCTTATTATGTTAGAGCCAGACAACACATTGAAAATTTTAAATTATTATTTATAAAATATCAGTTAGGATAAAGATGATTAATCAATGTTTAAACATTAGCAGAGTTGTTTTCTTGCTTTGTGGAACCCTTGAATGCCTGTTTTAACCCAGAAATAAATATTCTGGTCTTAATCTACTTTCACTCTCTGATTTCCTGCTGGTACTTTTCATTGGTCAACTTTCTCACTTTGTCAGGACCTAAAAAGTTTCCTGGCATGTGAGATTTTAAAAACTGGAAAAGTCTTGGTCAGAATTGAATCCTTGATTACTGTAGGCAGGGAACAGTACAGAGATGCTGGCTTTCTGGGCAGAGTCTGATGGAATAGGGTGGAGAGGGAGACTAGATGAACAATCAGGAGATATAGCCCCAGAAAATATTTGTAAATTTTATCAAAGAACAATCATTATTGATATTTATGAATCTATATTTATTTCTTCCAGATTTATAAACTTACTGATCTTAGGGAAGTAGTAAAAAACAAAATGAAACCCAGGGCCAAATTAGTGGAATATTATAAATAAATAAAGATAGATAAAGATTTCTAGTATCTAAATGTACCTAGTCTCATTTCATAGAGGAATCCTGGTGTGGTGCTATAAGCACTAGACTGCTAACCGAAAAAAGGTTGTTGGTTGAAACCCACCAGCCAATCCTGGGAAATCCTATATAGGGTCACTATGAGTTAAAGCACACCCAACAGCACTTACCACCACCACCACCAACAATAACCTCTCATAGAAAACTAGAAAATATTTGAACAGAGTAATAGTAAAGATGAAACAAATCAAAATTGGGTGGATACAGCTAAAATAGTGCTAAGAGACACATTTATAGCTTAAAATAGTAATTCTAGAAAACAATTGTAGCTGTTGGTAGGGGTCAACAAGTCTGTACAGACTCATAGCTACTTTATGCACAACAGAATGAAACACTTTCTGATCTTGTACCAATCTTTACAATCATAGTTTTGCTTGAATCCATTGCTGTTGCCACTGTGCCAATCAGTTTCGTTGGGGATCTTCCTTTTTCACAGACCTTCAGCTTTAACAAGTATGATGTCCTTCTCTAGGAACTGGTCCTTCCTGATAATATGTCTGATGTATCAGAGATGAAGTCTGGCTATCCTGGTTTATAAGGAACATTCTGTCTGGACTTCTTATGGCACAAATTTGTTCTTCTAGTAGTCCATGGTACCTTTAATACTCTCCTCTAACATCATAATAACCCAAATGCATCAATTCTTCTCTGATCTTCCTTATTCATTGTCCAAATTTCACATGCATATGGGACTATTGAAAATACCATGGCTTCGGTCCCCTTACTCTTCAAAGTGGCATCTTTGCTCTTGACCATTTTAACGAGGTCTTGCACAGAAGATTTGCCTAACACTATAAATTGTTTGATTTCTTGACTGCTGCTTCCATGAGTATTGATGGTTGATATGAGTGAAATGAAGTTGTTGACAACATCAATCTTTTCTCCATCTATCTTGATGCTATTTACTGGTCCAGTGGTGAGACTTTTTGTTTTCTTTACATTGAGCCATAAGGAGACTGTAATCTTTGACCTTTTCAGTAAGTATTTCAAGTCCTCATCCCTTTCAGCAAGCAAGCAAGGTTGAATCATCTGCTAATGAGTCTTCTTCCAGTCCTGATACCATATCCTTCTTTATATAATCCAGCTTCTCAGATTATTTTCTCATCATACAAACTGGATACATTTAGTGAAGTATAAAACCCTGGAATACACCATTCCTATTTTTAAAATATTCAATGACCCTTTGTTTGGTTCAAACGACTGTCTCTTGGTCTATGTATAGATTCCTAATGAGGACAATTAAATGTCCCAGAATATTCATTCTGTGCAATGCTGATCATATCTTGTCATGATCAACATAATTGAAAGCCTTTGTGTAGTTAATAAAGCACATGTAAACATCTTTCTGGTGTTCTCTGCTTTCAGCCAAGATCTATCTGATGTCAGCAATGATACCCCTGGTTCCATGACCTCTGAATCCAGCTTGAACATCTAGCAGCTCCCTCTAATAGTACTGTTGCACCAGTTTTTGAATTATCTTTAGCAAAATTTTACTTGCATGTGATATAAAGGTATTGTCCAATGATTTCAGCATTACATTGCGTCACCTCTCTTTGGAATGGACACAAATATGGATTTCTTCTGATCAGTTAGCCAGGTAGCTGTTTTACAAATTTCTTGGCAGAGATTACTGAGTGCTTCCAGTACTGCATCAGTTTGTTGAAAGATTTAAATTTATATTCCCATTAATTACCAGAGCCTAGTTCTTTGTTAATGCTTTCAATGCACCTTGGATTTTTTCCTTCAGTACCATTGACTCTTGATCATATGTTACCGCTTGAAATAGTTGAACATTTACTGATTCTTTTTGGTACAGTGACTGTTTATTCCTTTCATCTCCTTTTGATGCTTTCTGCATTGTTTAATATTTTGCCCATGGTGGTGGTGGTGGTGGTGGTGGTGGTGGTTGTGTGTTGTGGAGTTGGTTACAACTCATAGTGACCCTGTATAGTTTCTGAGGCTGTGAATCTTTATGGGGACAGAAAGCCTAATTTTTCTCCCAAGGAATCTCTGGTAGTTTTGAGGTTAGCAGTCCAACTCTTAACCACTAGGCTAGTACAATTCTGTATTTTGCCCGTAGAATCCTTCAGTATTTTAAGTCAATGTTTTAATTTTTCTTCAGTTCATTCACCTTGAGAAATTTTGAATGTGTTCTAACTCAATGGTTTTCTAACTCAAGGTATTTGCAGAAACATTAGAAAATCAAATGTTTACAATGTTTGACTTTGTCTTCTTGAGTTACCCTTTGAAATTTTCTGTTCAGCTCTTTTACCTCCTCATTTCTTCCATTTGCTTTAGCATCTCTACTATGGAGAGCAAGTTTCAGAGTCTCTTCTGATACCAATTTTGTCTTTTCCATGTTTCTTGTCTTCTTAATGACCCTTTTCTTTCTTCCTGTATGATGCTCTGATGCTAGACCACAACTCCTCTGGTCTTCGGTCATTAGTGTCTAATGCATCAAATCTGTTCTTGAGATGATCACTACATTCAGGGGAGATATGTTCAAGTTCATATCTTAGCTTTTGTGGACTTGTCTTAGTTTTTATCAGCTATAGTCTCAACTTGCATATGAGCAATTGATGGTTGGTTCCACAGTCTGCCCCTGACCTTGTTTTCGCTGAAGATATGGAGCTTTGCCATCATCTCTTTCCACAGATGTAGTCATTTTGATATCTGTGTATTCCTTCTGGTGAGGTCCATGTGTATAGTCATCGTTTTCTTGTTGAGAAAGGTATTTGCAATGACGAAGTCATTGGGTTTGCAAAATTCTATCATGTAATACCCAGTATTGTTTTTATCACCAAGGCCATATTTTCCAACTACTTAGTCTTCCTCTTTGTTGCCAAACTTTGCATTCCAATCACTAGGAATTATCAATACATCTTGATTGCATGTTTGATCAATTTGAAACTGAAGAAGTTGGTTGTTGTTGTTAAGTGCCATCGAGTCGGGTCCGACCCATAGTGACCCTGTACAGGGTTTCCGAAGGTGTAAATCTTTACGGGAGTAGAAAGCCTCATCTTTCTCCCGCGGAGCGGCTGGTAGTTTCGAACCACTGACCTTAAGGTTTGCAGCCCGATTCGTAACCACTACGCTACCAGTGCTCCTTGAAGAAGTTGGTACAATTCTTCAATTCATCATCACTGGCTTCACTTCATGAAATTTGTGTGTAAATCTGAATAATAGTTGTATTAACTGGGCTTCCTTATAGGCATGTGGATATTATCCTATTACAGATAACATTGTACTTCACGATAGATCTTGACATGTTCTTTTTGATAATGACTGTGATGTCATTATGCTTTAATTTGTCATTGTGTTGTTTAAGTGTCATCGAGTGGGTTCCGACCCATAGCAACCCTGTATAGGGTTTACAAGGAACAGCTGGTGAGCTTGAACCACCGACCTTTAGCTTTGAACCAACTTTGCAGTCCAGCACATTAGCCCACAGCACTACATATAGTAAACCATGTGATTGTCTGATTCAAAATTGCAAATATCAATTTGTTTCAATTCACTAATGCCTAAGATATCGATCTTTATGCATTCCATTTAATTTTTGACAATTTCCAATATTCCTGTGTTGGTACTTCATACGTTTCATGTTCCAATTACTAATGGATGTTTACAGCTTTTTCTTCTCATTTTGGGTTGTGCCCCACCAACAAATGAAGTTCTGAAAGCTTTACTTCATTTGCATCATCATGGTCAACTTTATTTTGAGGAAGCAGCTCTTCCCCAGTTGTATTTTAAGTGCCTTCTTACCTGAGGTGTTCATCTTCTGGCACTATATTTGACAATATTCTGGAGTTCTTCATCATGCTTCAATATTCTATATCCTGGTACTGATAGTATTCCACTGTTATTCATAAGATTTTCAGTGACCATATTTTCAGAAGTAATCTGTCTCTCCTTCTTAGTCTGTCTTATTCTGGAAGCTCAGTAGAAAACTGTCCATCATGGGTGATCCTGATGATATTTAAAATACCAGCATAGCTCCCAGAATCACAGTAACACATAAGCCACCACAGTATGACAAACTGAGAGACAAGTGGTGGCTGATGAGGAGTGAAAACAATAGAAGTCTAAAATCAAAAGATCCTTGCTCCTAAAAAGAAAAGCAAATTAAACCAAAGTATTTTGATTCCTAGTGTGGTGCTGTAGGATAAGCACTGTGCTAGTTACCACAAGGTTAGCAATTCAAACCCACCAACTGCTCCTTAGAAATCATATGCAGGTTCACAGTGAGTTAGAAGTGACTCAACAGCACTTAACAACAGCAACTATGTAGAACAAGGAAATTAACTATAAGAGTGGAAATCAATGTACTAGAACACAGATAAAACAGAACATTTTAAAGAAGTTTTAAAAAATGTTTCTTTCAATGAGAACAACACATTTTTAAATCCCTAAAACTCCTTGGCATAGCACTGTTAAGATAAGCACTGGACTGGAAACAACAAGGTTGGCAGTTCAAACCCACCAGCTGCTCCTCGAAAACCCTGTGGAGGATTGCTATGACTAAGAACCAACTCAAGGGTACACAACAACAACAAGGTAGATCAAGAAAAGAGAAAGAACAGAAATTACAATATCAGGAATTTTAAAAGGGAGTGTGACCATGAGTATACGGTGATTAAAAGGATTATCATTGTTGTTGTTAAGTAAAATTGAGTCAGTTCTGGCTTTTAGAGACCCT
The DNA here is from genome assembly GCF_000296735.1 of Chrysochloris asiatica. Taxonomy (NCBI): domain Eukaryota; kingdom Metazoa; phylum Chordata; class Mammalia; order Afrosoricida; family Chrysochloridae; genus Chrysochloris; species Chrysochloris asiatica. Next base: position 1,237,049 of record NW_006408553.1, on the reverse strand, counting down.
GGATACGATTTGTGAGGCTGTGGATCTTTTGGGGGAACTGAAAGCATCTTTCCCCTATAGAGCAGCTGGTGAGTTTACTCTGTGTATCTTGTGGTTACCAGTCCAGTGCTTAGCCTACAGAGACACTGTGCTCCCCATTAAAATGATTGTAAGGGACAAATACAACTTTATGCGGAAATATTTGACAGCGAAGATGAAATGGAAGGAATTTAAGACACAACTTATCAACTGACACAAAATGAACTAGATAGCCTAGTTAACTCTATAATCTATTAGGGAAATTGAATTTATAGTTTAAAACCTCCCACAATGACAACTTCAGTCCTGTATGATTCTCTGTAAAATTGTATGAAATGTTTAATAAAGCAAAATCAATCTTCCATAAACTCTTTTGCAAAAGAGAAAAGGAAAGAACACTTACCAACTTGTTTTATGAGGCCAGTATAATGATGATACAAAAACCTAAGATGGAATTTACAATTATAAAAGCAAAAGTGCAGATAATATCATTAATGAACATAGATTGAAGCAAAATTCTAACAAAACGTTATCAAATCAAATCCAGCAATGCATAAAAAGGATTACACATCCCAGGTAAAGTTCAGTTTATCCCAAAATGTAAATTTAATCTCACATTTAAAAATTTGTCAGTGTAATTGATCACAGTAAAAAAGATAATGGAATAAGCCCATGCTATCATTGCAATAGACACAAAATAGGGTATATGAAATTAAAAAATTGAACACTCATTTAAAAAATAGTAATACTAAAGAACTTTCTCAATCTGATAAGGAGACTATGTGAAAAATCTATAAATTATCATCATTTTTAATAGAGAAATATTTTAAATTTTCAGGATTACCATAAGTGAAGGCACATGTAGGTCCACTCTTACCACTTCTATTAAATCCATACTCTTCAAACAAAACAAAACAAACAAACTACTAGATCCAATAAGTCAATTTACAAGGTCTTAGAATAGGAGATCAACCTAAAAAAATCAATTGTGTTTTTATATACTAATGACAAGCAAAAGAAAAACAACTTAAAAACAAATACAATTTAAATAGCATCACAAGGAGCTCTGGTGTCATGGGGGGCTACTCAGGCTGCTAACTACAAGGTCAGAAATTCAAATACAACAGCTGCTTTGTGGGGAAAAATCAGACTTTCTGTTCCCATAAAGATTTTATAGCATCAGAAACCCTGTATAGGGTCGCTGTGAGCCATACCAACTTGATGGCACACAACCATTATCACCATATAGCATCAAAAATATAAAACTTGTGCAAAATTTTTTTTTACAACAGACATAAAAGACTTCTACAAGGGAAATGACAAAATTCCACTGAGAGAAATTAAATAAGTTCTAAATAAATGGTGAGGTAGTCCATGCTCATGGATTGGAAGATAATACACTATAAAAAATGTCATTTCTCTTCAAATTGATCTGTAAGTTCAACCCAACCCAAAAACCTACTGCTGTTGAGTTGATTTCAACTCACAGCAATCCTGTAGAGTTTCTAAAACTGTAAATCAATGCCAAGCAAATTCCCAGCAAAACTTTTTGCTTTAATTAATAATCTGATACTAAAAGAGTATCCAATATCCATGGATAAACAAAAGCATATTTGGATAATGAACACAATTTGATTTTAGGCCTGACTAACATGCGACAATAATCATAAAAGTGTAGTACTAACAGGTTTCTGTTGTGTCACAGTGTTGGTTTAGACTCATAGCCACCCTGTATAGAGTTTCTGATGAGTGGATTGTGGGTTTCAACTACTGACTTTGCTTTGTGGTTTGCAGTCTAGTGCTTATCCTACAGTGCCACATCAGGAGTCCAGTACTAACACACAGGCAAAGAAATGTATCAATAATATGATAGAGAAGGTCCAGAAATAGATCCACTCACTAGAGTTCAAGAGATTTTAAACAAATGTGTTGAGGAAATTTAATAAGCAAAAGAAGTATTTTTACTGAATGGTACTGGGTCAAGTTGAAGGAGCTCTGGTAGCGTAGTGGTTACGAATCAGGCTGTGAGCCTCAAGGTCACCAGTTTAAAACTACCAGCTGTTCCACAAGAGAAAGATGAGACTTTCTGCTTCCGTTAAGATTTACAGCCTCGGAAACCCTATTCAGGGTCTCTATGAGTCAGAACCGACTCCACGGTGCATAACAACAACAACAACAACTGGGTCAAGTTGACATCTGTAAAAGAACAGGACAAATTTAACCAATATATGGTATAATGAATCATTTTTGTATGATCTTTCTAACCATAGTCTTCTAACTCCCACACAATGATTGGCTTAGACTAGGCAAATTAAGTGACTTATCATCTACTGAGAGGATTTGTCAGTTCATGGTCCTGGTGGGAGGCCATGCTTTGAAGCTGACAAGAAGTTTCCTCATACAAGTCAAATCCCACACATGTTGAGGGGAATGTTCCCTCACTGCCATCAAGAAAAAGAGTCTGGAGCAGAGCAATGTCTTTTGGAGCAAGGGTCCAGGGTCCCTGAGCTGAGAACCTCCTAGACTCAGTAAAGAACTGTAACAAAGAAGATGATGAGAAGCTGTAGCTAGCTCAGCAGAGCCTGGTGGCAGAGAAATGGCAGCAGCAGAACAAGTGGGATTCAACAGACCAGTATGGGTGGCTACAATAAGCTTGTTGACCCACATAGCAAGAGAGAGCTCAGTGCCTTTGGGCAGGAGGTTTGCTGATGAAGAGGAGTGCCTTAAAGCACTTGCCACCAAGGCTAAAAGCGTTGTACAGAACAGAGGCTGAGTATTCCCTGTGTAGAGTTTACCTCAGAGGATCCTGTACAGGGATCTTCCATATGCAGGGTAGAATCTAATGCCACTGAAGAGGAAGTTTGTTGATAGTACTAAAAGGGCTGTAATACTTGCTTGTACAGGGCAAGAGAGAATCTAGTATGCCCTTTACAAGGGTTATGCTTCTTGCCCCATGGGCAGTGGCTGTCTAAGTAGTGTGACAGTAAAAAAGTCCTGTAGGTTGGTAATGTGGCAGGAGCAGGAGCTAAGACTTAGAAGGGTTCAGAGGTGGAGGCTCCAGAGACCCTATGCAGGAGTGTTCCTGCTGGTGGGCCAAGGCCCAGAGAGACCCAGTGGTAGAGAAGAAGCCTCAAGCAGCATGAGAGTAACTGAAGGCAGTCGTGACAATAATACAGCATGAGTCAATGTGTCTAACTAATGACATAAAAATTGTTGTTAAGTACCTTTGAGTTGGTTCTGATGCATAATGATCCTGTATAGGGTTTCCAAAGAATGGCTCATGGATCCTTTAAAGGGTTTCTAAGGAGCTAAATCTTTGGGATTGCAAAAAGCTTCACCTTTATCCCAGATGGAAGAACAGACATGGATACTTTGTAAAAGGTTAAGCATTCTCCCTTTTGAGAACCTGCTGCTTTGTTTACTGAATGTTTTCTATAAATAATAACAATAGCTTTTACTTTGCTAACACTATAGATGTGTTTCATGTGTTTGGTTCAATCACATACAAACACAGTACCCATTAAATGGTTGATGCCAGTGGATGCATGTGTGTGAATACAGGCATCTCATTCCTATCAGTCTCATGGCTGCTTGGAACTTTGAGGCACAGCCTATTTGTTTGCATAAGGCAGATAGACAGGCATGAATATACAATTGATTTGAGCTGGTTTATATAAGGGGGCCTCAAAAATTCCATTATCTTTTAACTCCATTCTTCTATAATTTTTTAAGCCTCTTCATGACCTAAGCCATGGTATTTTCAATAGCATCATGTGCATGTGAAAGTTGGACAATGAATATGGAAGACTGTAAAAGAATTAATGTATTTGAGTTATGGTGCTGGAGAAGAATATTAAAAATACCATGGACTGCCAGAAGATCAAACAAATCTATGTTGAGACAAGTACAGCCAAAATACTCCTTATATGCAGGATGGAGAGACACTGACTCTCATACTTTGGACATATTATCAGGAGAGATAAGCCCCTGGAGAAGGACATTATGCTTGGTAAAGTGAAGGGTAGGTGAAAAAGAGGAAGATCCCCTATGAGATGGATTGGCACAGTGGCAACAGCAATGGACTCAAGCGTAACAATGATTGTGAGGATGGCACTGGACCAAGTAGTGTTTCTTTCTGTTGTGCATGGGGTCACTATGAGTTAGAACAGACTTGATGGCACCTAACAACAACAACAACAACACAGACCTAAGTATCAAAGCAAAAAATCATAAAGTTCCTAGACTCAAAAATACAAGTTAATACTTCTTTAATCTGATGGAGTCTAAGTGTGGCACTATGGGATAAAGCACTGGGCCACAAAGTTGGTTTCAACCACTTGGTTGGTGGTTCAAACTCGCCAGCCACTCCTTGGAAACTTTATACAGGATCACTATGAGTGTCAGAACTGATGTGATAGCACACAACAACAACAACAAGACAAAGATACCGTAGATGGAATGATAAAAACTCTGTCCACAAAAGGAAAATAAAACAAACTAAAATTTGTCATAAAGTCTTGATGCTCATGAAACTAGACAGTTTAAACAGTAAAACAAAGTTATAAAGTAGGTGAAAATATTTTCAATATATTGGCCTTCTATCAGGAATATTTAGAAGAGTCCTACAAAACAATGATAAAAAAAAGACTAACAACCTAATAAAAATAGTTGTAAGCATTGTTAACAGAAGAGCCACATAGAAAAACCCCAAGTAGACATTGTCCCGAAGCAGAGATGGGGCATGTATTAGCTCTACTACGATATTAAGGACATAGGTATTGAGGGAGTTGAAAAGTAGGGATCAGAATCTTAGGCTTAGGAACACTAAATTTAGGGTCTACTTTAGGCTACTAGTCCATGATGTAACTAGGATATAAGCTTGGAAGGACAAAACCAGAAAAACAAAACAAAAAAACCCAAAATTTTTGGGTGGTGCAAGAAAAGAGTCAAGTTATTGAGAAATTGAATAATTCGAGTTTGATTGTAACCATTTCAAAACTGACTTGATATTGATTTGATTAAAGATCTAATACTGGTTTAGTTCTGGTAGCATAGTGGACTACAAGCTGAGCTGTTAAGCGAAAGACCAGAAGTTCAAATCTACCAGTCATTCCATAAAAGAAAGATGAGGCTTTCTGCTCCTGTAAATATTTCTGGTCTCAGAAACCCTATACAGGGTCACTATGAGTTGGAAATGACTCCACAGCACACAGCTACCACCACTATCAGAGATAGGAGAGATGTATATCAGTATTATGACTGATCTTGATATGTTCTTTTTGACGATGAATGTAACACCATTCGTCTTCAATTTGTCATTTCCTGTATAGTGAGCCATGGGGTAAGTCTACAGATTCAAAATGACCAATACCCATCCATTTCAGCTGACTAATGCCTAAGATATCGATGTTTATGCATTCCACTTCATTTTAGATAATTTCCAATTTACCTATATTTATACGTGGTATATTCTATGTTCCGATTATTAATGGATGTTTACAGCTGTTTTTCTTCATTTTGAGCTGTACCCCATAAGCAAATGAAGGTTCCAAGGACTTTACTCCCATGGGCTTTATTCCATTCACGTTATCACTGTCAACTCTGTTTTGAGGAGGCAGCATTTCCCCAGTTGCATTTTGAGTGCCTTCCAACCTGAGAGGCAAATTTGCTGCACAAGACCTTTTTAAAGTGTTGAAGAGCAAGGATGTCAGTTTGAGGACTAAGGTGCACCTGATCCAAGCCATGGTATTTTCAATTGCCTCATACACTTGAGAAAGCTGGACAGTGAATAAGGAAGACCGTAGAAGAATTGATGCTTTTGAGTTATGGCGTTGGAGGAGAGTATTGAAAGTGCCATGGACTGCCGAAAAAACCAATAGATCCATTTTGGAAGAAGTGCAGCCAGAGTGCTCCTTGGAGGCTAAGATGTCCAGGCTTTGTCTCTCATACTTCGGACATGTTGTCAGGAGGGACCAGTTGTTGCAGAAGGACATCATGTTTGGTAAGGTGAAAGGTCAGACAAAAAGAGGGAGGCCCCCAACAAGATGGACTGGCCAAGTGGCAGCATTGATGGACTCAAGCATGGCAATGGTAGTGAAGTTAGCCCAGGATTGGGCAGTATTTCGTTCTGCTGTGCATAGGGTCACTATGAGTCGGTACCGACTCAATAGCACTTAACAACTACAACAACATATCTGAAAGTGTTTCTCTGCTATTCATAAGGTTTCAGTGACTAAATATTCTGAAGTAATTTGTCTCTTCTTCTTCCTAGTCAGTCTTCGACTGGAAGCTCATCTGAAACCTATCCACTGTGGGTGACCCTGGTGGTACTTAAAATACCAATGGCATAGCTTCAAGAATCACAGTAACTCACAAGCCACCACAGTATGACAAACTGACAGATGAGTGGTGGATAAGACCTTTTTTAAAATGTTGAACAGCAAAGATGTCAGCTTGAGGACTAAGGTGTGTCTGACCAAGCCATGGTATTTTCAGTAACCTCATATGGATGCAAAAGCTGGACAGTGAATAAGGAAACCCATAGAAGAATTTATGCATTTCAGTTACGATGTTGGAGGAGAATATTGAAAGTAACATGGGCTGCCAAAAGAACAAACAGCTCTCTGTTGCAAGAAGTGCAGCCAGAGTGCTCCTTAGAGGCCAGGATGGCCAAACTTTGTCTGACTTATTTTGGACATATTGTTAGGAGGGACCAGTCACTGGAGAAGGATATCATGTTTGGTAAGGTAGAGGGTCAGACAAGGAGAGGAAGAACCCCAGCTAGATGGACTGGCAAAGTGGCAGCATCAATGGGTTCAAGCGTGGCAACAATTGTGAGACTGGCCCAGGACTGGGCAGTGTTTCGTTCTGTTGTGCATAGGGTTGCTATGAGTCGGTGGCACCTAACAACGGTAACAACATCAGTATCATCATGGCCAGTTAGTAGTCTACTGGACAATGAGCTCAGAAAAGCATTAAAAGACATTCTTCTCTATATAACTTGTTGTTGTTGTTAAGTGCCGTCAAATCAATTCTGACCCATTACAACTTGTATAGGGTTTCTGAGGAGCAGCTGTTGAGCTTTAATCGCTAACCTTACAATTCAAAGTGATGTTACAGTCTAGCGTATTAATCCGCAACAGCACACCAGGACTCCTATTCAATTGCAGCCATGTATATAAATCCTTCACTAATCTGTAAGTGCTTCTTGGACTCTTACATTAGTTGTTGTTGTTGTTGTTGTTAAGTGCCATGGTGTTGGGACCCTATGTAGGGTTTCTGAGGCTGTAAATCTTTATGAGAGCAGAAATTCTCATCTTTCTCCCACAGAGGGAGTGCCAACCTTGTGGTTAACAGTCCAATGCTTACTATACAGAGCCACATTAGTTATATAACTTTAAATAAATAAATGCTTCCAAATAAATTGCAAATGTCACAATTTACATTGGAACAACCTACTAGGTATCCCTTATAATTCCCTAATGTGTGTTTACCTTGTCATCATGTCCTTATCTCTGTGTACAAGGAATGAGGAGGGAGATACATCTGGAAAGTTGTCATATTTATGGGATAAACACTGGACTGCAAAGTCAGTTTGAACCACAATATCAGTGATTCAAATTCATCAGTCGCTACTTGAAAACCCTATACAGTGTTGCTATGAGTTGGAACTCGGTTGAAGGCACTTAACACCACCACCAAAAAAACACTAGGAAAGAACCTTGGTGGTGCAGTGATTAAGCACTGGGTAGTTTGAACCTAGAAGTCACTACATGAAAGAAAGGTGTGGTAATCTACTTCCGTAGGATTCTAGTTTTGGAAAATCTAGGGGGCAGTTCTACTCTGTCCTGTAGGGTTGCAACAAATCAGAATCTACTCAACAGCCACAGGTTTGATTTTTTGGTAAAGACACTAGCTACTTTTCAGGGTGGCTTATGATTGAGGCTGTAAAGGGGAGAGGAGAAATAAGGAAAGGAGAAAGATGCAAAGGTCAGATTAAAATGTCTACTTCACACATTAGTAAAGGCTTGAGCAAAGGCATCTAAGAGGAAAAGAAATTCATTGTTGTTTCCAGAGGAGTATGATTTGAAATCCTGTTGGTCACAGTCTGTGTGATCCAACATTGCAAAATAGACACTAACTCCCAACTTAGACTGAATATGTGGAAAGATTGAGGGACAAGCTTTTGTCATTCATTTCACTACTCACTTAAGAAGTGTCCACTGAAATCAAGCAGTGCCACGGTCTTGCCCTTTTCTTCCATCCTCTCAGCTGCCCTTATTACTTTACCTCTAGGTCCTGGTCTGTGATTAGTATTTTAACAGTAATGGGTAATAAAAAAAATAATGACAATCTGAAGTGTTAATGACAGTTCAAATAAACTAACCACTGGCAATATAATAGTGAATTCACTTGCAATCCACCAACCTTTAGCTCAAGGGTATAGAATGGTGGGCATTCCAAATTGACCAGGTAGATATTTATGCACTAATAACTTAGTCCCATTCCCCATGCACCAGGCAAGTATGTGCATTATGCATGATCACTGTCCCACAGTGTGCACAAATAGAGCATCAAACTCCTCAATATAGTCTCAGTGCAAACCTACCTTTTGGCTTGTATTTTCCTGGATTTTGATGATAACAGCAACCATATTTAATGAGCCCCAACTAGGAAGCCCTAATGTGGCACTATAGAATAAGCTCTGAACTGCTAACCATAAGGTCAGCAGTTCAAACCTCCCAACCAAGCCTCTGAAAGCCTATGCAGAGTTGCAGTGAGTTGGAACCGACTCAAATGCATATAACAACATCAACACTAGGTGCTAGACACTAGTATGTCCTGGGAATACTGGGGTGAATAAGGCATTTGTCCACCTTCTATCAATTCATGGTTTAGTGGAGTTCATAATTGTCCCTGCTTGCACATCCTCAGTTAATAGAAGTGTGTCATGGCACTTAATCCACGGTACTTAAATACATTGCGAGTATATTTGAGAAATAGGATCTGAATAAGTGTCAAGATCTCTTCCCATACACTTTCTTGTTAGCAAAGGTAAACAAATAGATATTCCTATCTTTGTCTTCATGCAGATTGCATACTTGTTAGTAAAGAAGGAAGACATTATTATTATATCTAAATATAAAAATACCAGTTTCTGTGTAGTTAATTATGACTCAAGGCGATTCCATGTGTGTCAGTGTAGAAGTGCACTCCATGGAGTTTTCAATAGATTATTTTTCCAAAGTGGATTACCAGGCTTTTCTTCTGAGGAACCTCTGAGTAGACTTAAAACTCCAACCTTAGTACTTGAGTGCATTAAGTATTTGCACTACTTTGTTGTTGTTGTGAAGTGCTGTTGAGTCGATTCCGACCCATAGCGACCCTGTATAGGGTTTCCAAGGAGCAGCTGGTGAGCTTGAACCACTGACTTTGCAATTCAAACAACTTTGCAGTCTGATGCATTAGCCCACAGCACCACACCAGGACTCCTTGCACTACTTAGGGACTCTCAAATAGAAAAATACAAGTTCTGATAAAACATGTGTGAGACCAGTGCAAATGCCTATAAAGGGCCTGGTTTAGTCTTGAGGATTGAGAAGGCAGTGAAATGTGAACTGAGATGAGAAGGGAGAAATGAAAAGTGAACAAAATATAAAGAAAGAACCATGGCCTTGAGGTAGGGGAGTAAGTCACAACGGAGGAATGAAGAGAAGGCCAGTACACCAAGAATAGAGAGCAAGAGGAAGTACAGTGAGAAGCAAGGCTGTAGAGGTAGGCTATTGTGGATTATTTGAAGGACTTGATCTTTATTCCAAAAGTGATTAAGTACCACTGAAGGATTTTAAACAAGGGAGATTGCTGAGTTTTGTTGTAGAAGAAAATTCTAATACTTTGTTAGGAGAAAAGCAGAGGTTTACTGAGGAATAGATTCAGCTTGAGCCAGGAAGACAGAAAGTTCACAAATCAAAATGAAGTGCTCTGACATTCTTAGGGAGAGGTGAGTCTTGACACAGAAAAATGGGGCAGGGAGTAAGTAACCACAATTTTGGGGGCCAGGGAGTACTATCGGTATTGCTGCAAGCTAAAGTATAGCAAGGTTAGCAAATCTACCCTTTAACATAGACTTCCTGGTATTCTGTAAGCAACCCTCTGAAATATCTACATATACACTTCTACTGGGGTATGTTGCAGACTGTACAAGCAATCTCCCAATATCATTCTGGCAAACATTTCTTCATAAATAACACCTTTACATCCTCTATTGTTTGCTGAGGGTAGTTTGAAGTTTTAAAAGAAGTTCTAAATAACAGGTTTTATTCTTAGAAGGCAGACAAGAGAACAAGCTAATATAAAACAACAAAAACCCATAACAATGGAAACCTGATTCAGACCCAAGTCAGTCTTTTTTAGTCATGCCAAACACCTTAGTTTTAGAGTGAAATAATAAAGTTTGGAGGCAATTCATTTCATCTTTCTTGTCCTTGGTCTTCTGTAAATTAAGAACAACCTATTGAGTGATCTTCTAGGTTCTTATATGTTTAATATCCTATGATTCTGTACCCCACAAACATGTCCTTCTATGGTAGTCATCTGTACTATTCAGCTACTTCTGAATTTTCTTCTGGGCACATTGCAGGGCTACATATTTCTCTGGGTCCTTGAAGTTGTTGTTATTGTTCAGTGCCTTCGAGTCAATTCTGACCCATAGTGACCCTGTATAAGGTTTCCTAGGAGCAGCTGGTGAACTTGAACCACCGACCTTGTAATTCAGATGACTTTGCAGTCTGACGCATTAGTCCACACACCACACAAAGGCACTTGGAGTTAGGTGTAGCCAGTGATATGTGAACTAAAGAAAACTGTGATAATTCTAAGTGAAAACTTTAGGAGTCAATTAGTGATTTGCCAGGCTCTCTCTAACACCATGTTTCAAATCATGCAACATTTGAGTATAGGAGTGAGAATAACAGGGATCACAATTCTCAGGAGAATTTTGATGGATGAGTAAAGAGACCAAATAAAGTAATCTTTGCTATTCAAAGCCACTGAGATTTGAGAGCTGCTTGTCACCACAACAACACTTGGACCATAATGACTGAATCAATTCCTATGCATGTAGATCAATAAACATCATAAAGGACATTTGGTCAGTTGTTTGGTGCATGGTATGAAGTTCATGCTCATGAAATGCTTTAAAACATTACAACCTTTGATTGAGTTGTTTTCCAAGTCATTCTGTGTGCGTCTTTGTTTATCCTATCTCTGAAATGGAACTGACCTCACTGCTTGAATTGCACAAGTTGGAGGCTAATCAGAAGATAACAAAGCACTTGCCATTTGTGAAGAGCTCTCCAGATGCTAAATAATAGAGTAGGCTGGCACCAGCTCTTGGCCCTGGCAAGAACACACAAGGAAAGCCATTGCCAATTCCTCCCTCCAGCCTCTCTCCACCATTCAGTTAAAAAATCCAGGCTCCAGAGGAAACTGTTAGCTTTTTCATGTTGCAATGATGAGAGCAACTGTAATTAAGTCCTTACAGATTCCACCTTGTATCTTCAGTCTCTCAGGAATGAACTGACATTTCTGTAATCCAAGTCAGGTAGGAGGAGAAAAAGCAATCATTTCCCTCTTTATCTTTTGCCTTTCTGAACTCTTAGCCATCTTTCATGCTGGTCATTGGCCAACCTCCCACCTCCTTCCTAAACACATACACGTATCAGCATGGTCATCACAGGGCAGAATGCATCCAGCAATTACACCTGTGTATTAGGAAGAGCTGATGTGAAGGTCTCTGGATAGTGCAAATGGTTTCTGCTCGACTATTAATATAAAGGTTACCAGTTCAAATCCACTCAGTGGCATTGCAGAAGAAAGGTTTGATGATTTTTCCAAAAGGAGTACAAATAGAATAGTCCTATGAAGCAGTTTTTGTCTGTGACATATAGGGTCGCCATGTGTTGGAATCAACTTTACAGCAATACATTTGGTATTGAAAAGATGCTGAGTTATATTAGGAGTGAGCATACTGAGCCTCCTGACTTGATTGGAAGTAGGGAGAGTACTATATGGTTGTAGGCTGGTGGTTTACAAACAAGTACACACTCGTGCAGCTTCCTAGTCAACACTTTCTTTCCCAGCACCCTGGAATGGAGAGAACCTGGGATGTGGAGTTTGGGGTCCTAACTTTGAGACTTGCTTCTGTTAAAGCTGTCTGTGAGACTTTGGACAAGTCATTTAATACTTTCAAGCCTCTGTTTCCTCACCCCTGAGAACTGAAAGATATAATAACTTTTTAAAACAGGTCTGCAAACTCACAAAGCTCCATTGAATTGTCTTTTCTCTTTACAGAAATCACCATTGTTCCAATGTTCTGTCCTTGGCCTCTTCCAGTCCCTCTAATCTCTTTTTTTGTACTATTACCCCAGTGTACATTTTAACAGGATTCTTTCCAAGACAAAGGATCCTGAACTGTGTATGGGTTCTCCCCTCCTGAACTATGGTTGAGGAATAGGCCATGTTGACTGTGGCCTATGCCACACTGAGGCAGAGCAGACCAGTAAGACCTTAAACAGCAGAAAGAAGGAGTCACTTTCTACCTAGCATGTTCATGACTCCTGGCTTTAAAAAGCATGGAGGTGGCCATGGGGTGGTAGGCCTAGCATCTATAGAGGGGAGCAGGGATGATGGACAGAGAGGGTTTAAGGAGGAGAGCAGTGAGTCTGTCTCCTGGGAAACAGGCCTATCACCTCCTCCTCCTCCTAGTTATTCCCATTGTTCACTATTGAATGCCTCATTTTCTTGGCTAAGAGACCTTTTGCTGCCCCAGCCCCTCCCTGCCTCCACTGGGCCCCACCTCCCACACTTAGCTCTAGAGAAAGTAAGCAGCAATCAGCTTACTCTTAAGCTCAAGGAGGGAATGTTGCTAAGAGGCCTCAAAAGAGAGAAGGGAAAGTGGCCAGAAGTCCCTCTGTATGATGAGTTACTGAAACATTTGTCATGAGTGTATAGAACCAGATTTTCATAAGCCTTGTGTGGGATGCTTTGTGACACTCAAGGTCTGAAGCAGTGATTTTGGACTCCCCTCACAGCAGAAACATATCTTTCAATTCTAGGACCAGTCCAGAAATCTGTTGCCATCGAGGTGACTGACTCATGGTGATCCCATGTATTTAAGAGTAGAACTGTGTTCTGTATGGTTTCCAGTAACTGATTTTATGTAAGTAGATCATCAGGTCTTTCTTCTGAAGTGCGTTTAGGTAGTCTCAAACCACCAATCTGTTGGTTAGCAGTGAGGCGTATTAACCATTCTCACCAACTAGGGACTCCAATTCTAAGAGAGACTTTGGCCAGATGGTAAAGCATGCCATACTTGCTGGCTCTCAGGTGAGCAGTGAGCCCCCTGAAATTACTTGCTAATGGCATGGCTTGTGGGGTATGGACCATACTGAGTGATATAGTGAGTTTCTACACTGGTAACATCATGACACCAACCCTAGTTATGCCAGTATTTTCTGCAACAGTTTTTATGCTTTTATAGGCAGGATAGTAGGAGTCCTGGTATGGTGCTGTCTGATAAGCACTGGACTGCTAACCACAAAGCCAGAGGCTCAAACCCACCAGCCACTCCTTGGAAACCCTATACAGGGTCACTATGAGTCAGAACCAACTTGATGGCACTTAACAACAACAGTCATTTAAAGTGTAGGGCAGCGAGGGTCCATGATCTTTATCAAGTTAACTTCCTTGTATTTGATAGTGATTGCAGTATTGATAGGCCTGAGTATTTGAGGGAAATCCATACCTGTGAACTGAGATGAGAACTGGAGGACAAGACAGAGGTTAAGACACTTTGTGGCAATAATTTAACTCTGATGTGTCCCTTGGGAACCAAACAAAGGAAAATGCTAAGTAGAGTTGGTTTCAGGGAAGAAAAGTCAGGATCTAAGCAAGGAGTGCAGGCCCCAGCTGGTCTGTGAGGCCATAAAGCAATATCCCCACTGAACAGGAGAGACTCAGGCAGACAGGGGAGCTCCAGCTGTCCTGGACATCTGCAAAGTTAGTGTCTAGTATCTCCTTAGCACTTGTCACAGAAGTAGTGCTGCAGGTTTACCACACCATTTCCTCTTCCCAAGCACTTAGCATGATTACATTTTCCATCTTCCTTTAATTTGGGGTGGGTCTATGGCTGCTTTCTAGACAGTGGGATTTGGGCAAAAGTGATATAAGACACTTCCAATGTTACGCACAAGGTATGGCTACCAGGTGGAGTAGGGCTGCTTGATGTGCATTGACATGAATATCAAGTAGGAATAAACCTTTACTGTTGCAGGCCAGTGAAATTTGAATGTTTATTTGTTGCCACAGACAGGCCTAGACTATTCTGATTAATGCAATCCTTCAGTCTTCCATGGAACAAATATAACTCTATTTCTAAATGCAACTAAATAGTAATATAAAGCGTCTAATATCCACTGAGCAGACATCTTGCCAGGTTCATAGCTGTTCAAGGCAGCCATGACACGCAGTGATGAGTTGCCTTAGCTCCTATCTGGTCTGCCTCAGAATGAGAAAGACTTTAGGAGTGATTGCATTCTTAGTCAAACAATGTTTTGGAAATGAGGAAATTTTTCGTGTACTTCTGTAGCAAAATGGAAGATAGCACCTCCAAAGAATTGTTGTAGCATACCGATTGTGATACTTCACGGTTGTGTCAACTTTACTGGGACAGGATTCTCAGTGGTTTGGTAGTTGAGATGCAGTTATCCCCTATGATGTGATTTGATGTGATAAACCATAAGAGGATTAAGAGTGAGATGTACCACCCTTAATCCCACCACCACCTTGATCCAATTTATGGGAGATTTCTAAGGGTGTGATATGCAACACTTTTTATTTTATAAGACATAAAAGGAGAGAGATTGAACAAAGAGATTCATTACCACCAAGACAGTAATGAAGCTCCATGGTTTGGGGGAAGATTGATGCTAAGGTGTGTGGAGATCTTCAAGGAATACGGGGGCTGAAAGGAAACAAGGACCTTTCCACAGAGCTGACAACAGAAAGCCTTCTTCAAGAACCAGTATTGTGAATTTGGACTTGTAGCCTCCTAAACAGTGAGAGAATACATTTCTGGTTGGTAAAGCCATCCACTTGTGGTATTTCTATTACAGCAGCATTAGATACCTAAAACTTCAATTAAGAGAGTAGGTTCTAGAGCTAAGTGGCCTGCGTTTGTACCCTAGGTCAAAATATTTGCTACCTATGATGTGGCACTGTAGGATAAGCACTGGAACAGAGGGTCAGTTTGAACTGAAAAGTTGGTGGTTCAAAATGAACAATCACTCCTTGGAAACCCGATACAGGGTTGCTATGAGTTGGAATTGACTTGACGGCACTTCACAGCTTCCGCAGCCTGTGGCCTTGGACAAGTTGCTCAGTTTTCTTGATCCTCATTTTTCATTTTTTTTTTTTTTTACCTTTTCTGCATTAACTTATTGTATCAGTTATTCATTGCTGTGTAACAAACCACCTCAAAATATCATAGCTTAAAACAATAAGCATTCATTCTTCCTCACAAGTTTAGGGGAAAATCATGCGGCTATTTGGAGCAGTTCTATGTCAGAGTATGGTCCTTTCCTGCTCAGAATCTTTCAGTAAATTCCTACTTCCAGACATTTATAAACCTGTGCATGATCTGACCCCTGGCAGCCTGTTTCCTCTCAATGGTTACTTTTCTCTGTGAGACACTCCTGCTGGGATTGTGAAATTGCATTGCTAAATTACTTGCTTTACTTTTCTGGTCTTTAAACACCATGCATTGAACTATCTAGCTGGTGACACCTTATGAAACCTAGCCTCTGATGTTGGGTTAATTTCTCCAGGTACAATATCATTCATTCACAGCTTGGTTTCATTTCTCAGTTGTGCAAATTACTCGCAGATAAAAGCCCATCTCAGAGCTGAAGACTGTTGAGTTATGACCAAACCCAAGGTCTTTGGTAACTTAATTAAAGTGGTCTCTTGGATTCAACTTGTTCTTTTTAACTTTATGAGTCTTCTCTGGGTGATGATGGGGATTGGAACCAAAGATTAAGAGCAAAGAAAAAGGGGTGAGAAAACAAGAATCAAGAAGAAACATTTATAATTATATAGGACTCTCACTATAAGCTTTGTTCCTTAGAATATTAATAACTACTTAGCTGTAGGCAATATGTTGTCACTGTTGTTAGGTGCTGTCAAGTCAATTTCCACTCATAACGACCCTATTGAACAACTGAATGAAACACTGGCTGGTCCTTCGCCATTCTCACAATGGTTACATCTGAGCCCATTGTTGTAACCTCTTTGTCAATTGCCTTGTTGAGGCTTTTCCTCTTTTTCACTAACCTTACGCTTTATCAAGCATGGAAATTTATAAGAGCATGGGTGTTTGCCTCATACCGTCTAGTATGAATTTTGATATTTCCAATGACAAGTTGTGTGCCCTTAAGAAAGCTACTCAACTACTTCATGCTTCTGGTTTCTCATCTATCAAAAGGAGGATAATGCTATTTTCTACCACATATGGCTGTTATGGGATTTCTGGTGTGGCACATTAGGATAAGCACTAGACTGCTAAATAAAAGGTCAACAATTCAAACTTTATGCACAGTCACTATGAGTGGAACCAACTTGATGCCACTTACCACCACTACCACCACCACCACCACCAAGAACAAGGCTGTTATGAGGACTAAATAAAATAATTTATATAAAACAGCATACTGCTTGGAATATAATTAAAATTCATTAATTAGTAGATGTCAGTTATTGTTTTAAGTTATTTAATATGGTATCTCATGTAATATTCAAAATGATACTTTGAGGTAAATTTTCATATTCCCATTTTACTCATGAGAAAAATGATGCACAGATTTTTATAAGCTGCTATTAAGTTGGTCCTTGACTCATGGTGATCACATGCAAACAGAACAAAACACTGCCCAGGCTAAAGGCATCCCCATATCTGTTGTGGTTCAGATTCTTATGATCCATAGGGCTTTCATTGGCTGGTTTTCAGAATTAGTTCACCAGGTCTTACTTCCTTACATCTTAGTCTGGAAGCTTTGCTGAAACCTGTTTAATAGCATAGCTACATAGAGGCCCCACTGACAGACAGATGGTGGCTGTGTATGACATTCATTGGTGAGGAATTTAAGAGTCTCTTTCTTGAAAGGCAAGAATTCTATCACAGAACGACCAATGCCATGAGGCACAAGTGTCATTGTTGTTGTTAAGTGCCATAGAATCCCATTTCAACTCATAGTCACACTGTTTATGGTTTCTGAGGGGATGCTCATGAGTTTTAACCACCAACCTTTTGGTTAGCAGTTCAGTGTTTATCTTACACTTGGTTGGGTATATTGCTCAAGCTAACACAATCAATAAATGGCAGAACCAGGATTCAAATCAAGACCCACTTATATGGAGGCTTGAATACAAATGCTTTATCCAAACTATCAAAAGTTTAAAGAATACTTTTCTAATTACTCAATTAAAAAGAAGCTTCATGATAAAAATAAGGTAAATTAGAAGACCTACCTGAGCTCTGGTAGCATAGTGGTTACAAATCGTGCTGCAAACCTTAAGGTCAGCATTTTGAAACTACCAGCTTCTCCATGGGAGAAAGATGAGGGTTTCTGCTCCCATAAAGATTTACAGCCTCAGAAACCCTGTACAGGGTCACTATGAGTTGGAAACAACTCCACGGCACATAACCAACCAACAGCAACAACCTAAGATACAATCCTACTAGGTGTTTAGTCTTGGGCAAACTACTTCCCTCTCTGTACTTATCAACCTTGGCACTCAAATAAGAGGCTCTGGCACTGAGATTCCAAGAAACAACCTTGATCCTGCCACCACTGTACCTGTGCCCAGAGTATAGCTCCTTCCAATGATAGCATCATTTCCAAAATTGTCCCTGTACTACCTGAATTTCTCTTTATTTGCAGAACTGATGCTCTAGAAAGCACTTGTCCCTAATGTTTCTTTCTATTCTCCTAGCCAAACCAGAGTCATCTGTGATATCAATCTGACTGTGACACATTTAGCAAGTAAGAACAAAACCAAACCCCCCAAAAAACCTAATTAGTTGCCCTTGAGTTGATTCCTACTGATGGTGACCCCACGTGTGCAGAGTAGAAATGTTACACACAATTTTCAAGGCTGTGACCTTTCAGAAGCAATTGATGGGGCTTTCTTCTGAGGTGCTTCTGAGGGGATTCTAACAGCCAGCCTTCCACACAAACACAAACACATATGTTAAGTATTTAACCAATTGTATCATTCAGGAACTCCTAGTGCCCCAGTGTGGCACTGCAAGACAATGCACTAGATTGCAAGGTCGGTTTGAACCACAAGGATGGTAGTTCAAACCCACCAGCCACTCCTCAGAAACCCTAGACAGGTTTACTATCAGTTGGAATGGACTCAACAGCACTTAACAACAACAAAAAGTGAAGAGGGACCCCACAAATGTTTGAAGGATTTAGTTGAAATGAGTATTGCATGAAAATATAATGATGAAGTACAATGTTGTTGTTGTCGTTAAGTGCCATTCACTCGCTTCTGACCCATAACAACCCTGAATAGGGTTTCCAGGGAGCCACTGGGGATCTTAAACAGCTGACCATGCAGTTCAAACTTACTTTGCAGTTGAGTGCATTAAAACCCACAGCACCACACCAGGACTCCTAGAGTACAATATGCCTGCCTAGTTAACAAAAAATGAAATAAGGAGGGTTCCTCTGGAAAGGATTCTTTCAAAGTTCAGTTTAGGGTTCCAGGATCAGACTGAACCCTGTCACCTCTTCCTCTTCTGGCAAGAACCTTTCTGCTGATTTCTTTCTTTAGCCAGCTTTCCTTGACCTGGGATCTCTATCTTTCAAGTAGAAAAGGAATTTATTAAAACGTTCACTGCATCCTGAATTGAGAAATCAGCTGCCCGGAATACATGATCAATATATGTCTCTCGGTGATAAAGTGTTTCCTTGGAATATGTTCCTCGTGTTCCTTTCATGGTTCAGAGCGCTCAGAGATCCGGGTTAGATTCAGTCAGCAGGTGCTCTGATTGCAGCGAAGCTCTCCATCCTCTCTCAGTTTCTGGTCTTCCAGGATCTGAAAGTGTGTGGCACAGGCTATGACACTTTTCTAACCTCCAGTGACTCCACATTAGCAGAGCAGGATGAAGCAGGAGAAGGCTTCAGAGGCTGAGCTCTGCTGTGGGTACTTGACATGGTGGTATTCTGAGTTTTTGTTTTTATTCATTCAAAGATAATATCTAACTGAGATGCTACCAGTAGGTTTGTTCCCTGTGACATTAAAATTCAACAGCCAGACTGCCCTCTCAGCTTATGCTTTGGAGTACATGTACTGCTGAGATGCCACACTGTTTTGTTCATTTGTTTCCTCATAATTTCCACTAGTAGGTGGCTGTCTTCTGGCTAGCTCTTTTTGTAACTCTCCCTACCCCCTCACACTTTCTCAATTTTCTTCTTCCAACTTTGAGTCAGTCTTTGACTCTTTGGGGTCTCGGTGTCACTATCTGCCCTGACTCCTTAGGACCCTTACATCTGGGGACACTGACAAATCAAAGAGTAGGGCTACACCTGGAATTTTCTAGTGGCCACCCAGTCTCAGAGACCATATATCTCACTGTTGATTTACGTATGGCAGGAGACTTTTGGCCACATTACTGGTTTTGGATACCTCCTCTAAGTCTCATTTTCTTCCCATGACTGAAGAAGAATGCTTGCAACCCCTGGGACAATGGCCAAGTCATTGGACAAGAGAAGTGCTAGAAGGAGTGGGGTTAGGAAGGAGCTGTAAAACACAAATACAGAGTGATTTATGCAGTGTCATATTAACCGCATCTGTTCTAGACAGAGTAAACAAACAAACAAAAAAATCCCAACAAAACAAAACAAACCTTCTAAGACCCTATTGGTCAAAGTAGAACTGCTCCTTAGGTTTTCTGAGACTGTAAATGTTTACGGGAACAGGAAGCCTCATCTTTCTTCCACAGAGCAGCTGGTGGGTTTCAACTACCAATTCTGTAAT
>NW_006408553.1:1199463-1213023 GCF_000296735.1 Chrysochloris asiatica | reverse complement strand
GCCGCCCCCTCCATTAGCACGACCGTTGTACTGTAGGTATTACAAATTCAAGTGTTTTCTGTTGTCTTTGTACATATTTATGTTCACAAATGTGTGTGAAATGTGTTGGTGTGTGTGTACGCATGTTAGGAGATGGTTGATTTCCATGCTACTGGATCCTCAACAATAAGTCAGATGCGAAATCAAATCTAAAGGTATTGTTTTGTCTAGTTACTGATATATTACAAACTGCTCCTAAAACTTAATGGCTTAAAATGACAATTGTGTATTTTTACTTATGGGTCTGCTGATCTAGGCTGAGTCTGTTGGAAAGGGTCTCTTCTATGTACTTGTCATTGTCCTTGGACAACTTTGCTAGTGAGGACATGTTCTTCTCAGGATGATAACAGAAGATCTAGAGAGCAAATAGAAATTTACAAAGCCCATGATTAGGCCATGGAAAGGGCATGGACCCAAGGTGGTGTGAAGAACTGGGGACAATAATTCAATCCACTGCTTTCATATGCATGACATTTGACCACGATACCCATACAAAACCAAAAATATGAAGCTGCTTACCCTGCCTTCTCAACTAGCCTTCTCTTCAGGCTGCTCTCTTGTGGTTTATCCCCATAAGAGTGGGTTCAGGTGCTTTGCACCACCCCTTTCGGGAGAAATCTGTACCCTTTGGCTGAGGGTGCTCAGGATCTGGGGCTCCCAGAGCTGGGCAGTATTCATTTACAAGATCCGCAGGGTTCCTGGTGAGCTGAGCATTGGCTATGGTGGTGAGTGATAGATTCTGGGCCCTGTTTGCCCCTAACTAGCAATGTCATTATAGGCAAAGGATTTAAATTCATTTAAATCTTCTTTGATCCTGTGAAGGGAGGATAAGAAAATCTCAATTTTCTCAATTGTCTCAGCCTCAGGGCCAAGAATTTAGTATTCCACCTCTTCTCTATCTCTTCCTATCTTGATCATTGATATGGTTTGTATCTCTTGTGCTAGAAAATTATAGTCTCCATGCATTTTATTTTTTTGGCAGCAGATATTTGCCCATCTTTAGCTGTCCAGAATTGAATATTTTTCCTATGCTTGGGGTGTCTCCAACCATCCACATTTTCAAAGGAGGCAAAACCTACTTTCCAGTGCAGAACCCAAAACAAAAACACATACTTCTCCTTCCTCCATTGATATAACACCTGGGTATTTGACCCATGCTTGATCAATCACCTGTATCCTTTTTATGTTTTAAGCTGCTGGCACAAAGAAGAAAGGACAGGAAATGGCTGCCTTGGAAGTGGCAGGAGCACTTCATGGGTTCCCTGGGAGTCGGGATGGCAGCAGAGCCCGTGGGAGTCCACTGTTCAAAGTGACAGGGAAGCCTGCAGCATCCACTGGATGGCAGAGTCCAAAGAGTTACGTGGGTCTGCGTTCTGATGTTGTCTATGGTATGACTGCTCTTGAAATGCCTGGGTGGTACAAACAGTTAACTTGCTCGATTGCTATTCCAAAGGTTTGAGGTTTGAGTCCACCTAGAGGTGAGTCCTGGTGTATATAAGAACTGGATTGCTAACCACAAGGTTGCTGGTTCAAACCTGCCAGTTGCTCCTTGCAAACCTTATTATGCAGGGTCACTATGAGTCAGAACTGACTTGACAGTACTTAACAATAACAGCAGAGGTACGTGAATCTGGTGAACTAGTTCCAAAAATCAGCCATCGTAAACCCCCAGAGTACAGTTCTACTCTCAAGCTCATGAGGCCACCATGAGCCAGAGTCAATTAGACAACTGGGTACTGGTATCCCTGCCCTACTTGTATTTTTCTGAACCTGCTTCTCATTATATTCCTGAACACTCAGTTAAATTCCCCCTATCCTGTAAATGTTTCTCTGCTTTCATAGAGTTTTCAGTGACTAGCAATTCGGAAGTAGTTTGTCACTCTTTCTTCCTAGTCTGTCTTTGTTTGGAAGCTCATCTGAAATCTGTCCACCATGGGTGACCCTGCCGGTTATTTAAAATACCGGTGGCATAGCCCTCAGAATCATAGCAACTCAAGCCACCACAGCACGACAGACAGGCGAGTGGTGGCCATTTGGTTTTATGTTGATACTGTCACTTTAAATTCCTATGTTACTCCTGATACAGTCAAGATACAATCAAGATGTTCTCTCCTGATACTATCAATCTTAATACAATAAAGATGTTCTTTCCCAAGATGGCAGCTCCTGGAACAGCTGAGTGTCTTTAGTTTTGCTAAAGGTAATACAGAAATGGCTACAATCATACATTGACAGGAACTTCCAGAGGTTCAAGCTGGATTCAGAAGAGGCCGTGGAACGAGAGATATCATTGCTGATGTCCGGTGGATCTGGCTGAAAGCAGAGAATATCAGAAAGATGTTTGCCTATGCTTTATTGACTACGTGAAGGCTTTCGGTTGTGTGGATCATGACAACTATGGACAACATTGAGAAGTATGAGTATTCCAGAACACTTAATTGTACTTCTGAGAAATCTGTACCTGGACCAAGAAGCAGTTGTTCGAACAGAGCATGGGAACACTGAATGTTTTAAAATTGGGAAAGGTGTGCGACAGGGTTGTGTTCTTTCACCATACTTATTCAATTTGTATGCTGAGCAAATGATACGAGAAGCTGGGTTCTATGAAGAAAAACGTGGCATCAGGATTGGAGGAAGACTCATTAACAACCTGTGATATGCAGATGATACAAGTGAAGAGGACTTGAAACATTTACTGATGAAGATCAAAGCACACAGCCTTCGGTATGGGTTCCATCTCAATGTCAGAAAAACAAAAATCCTCACCACTGGACCAGTAACCAACATTCTTATCAACGGAGAAAAGATTGAAGTTGTCAAGGACTTCATTCTTTTTGGATCAACTGTCAACACTCGTGGAAGCAGCAGTCAAGACATCAGACGATGTATTGCATTGGGCAAATCTGCTGCACAGGAACTTTTTAAAGTGTTGAAGAGCAGAGATGTTGGCTTGAGGACTAAGGTGCGCCTGACCCAAGCCATGGTATTTTCAATAACCTCATATGGATGCGAAAGCTGGACAGTGAATGAGGAAGACTGTAGAAGAATTGATGTCTTTGAGTTGTGGTGTTGGAGTACAATACTAAAAGTGCCATGGACTGCCAAAAGAACCAATAGATCTATTTTGGAAGAAGTGCAGCTAGAGTGTTCTTTGGAGGCCAGGATGGCTGAGCTTCGTCTCTCATACTTTGGACATATTGTCAGGAGAGAACAGTCACTGGAGAAAGATGTCATGCTGGGTAAGATGGAGGGTCAGAGAAAAACAGGAAGACCCTCAATGAGATGGATCAGCCAGGTGGCATCATTGATGGTGTCAAGTGTGACAGCAGTAGTGAGGTTGGCCCAGGATCGGACATTGTTTCGTTCTGCTGTGCATGGGGTTGCTATGAGTCGGTCCCGACCTGATGGCACCTGACAACAACAACAACAATCCTGTAAATGTCATTTGAACTTCAAGATAGGTGGTTCAAGCTCACCAGCTGCTCCTTGGAAACCCTATACAGGGTCACTGTGGGTCGGAATCGCCTAGATGATATTTAACAACAACAACAACATCCTGTAAATGGACTCTTAATGTGGCACTGTAAGATCAGCACTGGACTGTGAACCATAGGTTGGCAGTTCAAATCCACCAGCTGCTCCTTGGAAACCCTCTACAGGGTCACTATGAGTTGGAACCAGCTCAATGACATTTAACAACAAAAATCCTGTAAATAAAAAGAGGTAAGTAGTTAATCTTTCAGTCCAGGAACAGAGGACCTTAAGACCATCAAGGGAGAAGAGCACGAGTGGAATTTGGGACTCTATCCAGAGAAGCAGCAACACCAGGGATGGAAGCAGGGATGACAACATGGAGAAATAGAGCAGCTGAGGATGCTAAACTCATGGAAAGAGAAAGGCTTTGTGCTGGCAGCCAGGAAGCAGGCTTGCAGAATGTGTCGTTTGGTTGTTTAAATGATTATATATTCCTGATTTTTTTTGGTGTCCATCCAAAAAATAAACAACAAATAAAGAGGGGACAGAAGTAAATACTGTTGATTGA
The DNA here is from genome assembly GCF_000296735.1 of Chrysochloris asiatica. Classification (NCBI taxonomy): domain Eukaryota; kingdom Metazoa; phylum Chordata; class Mammalia; order Afrosoricida; family Chrysochloridae; genus Chrysochloris; species Chrysochloris asiatica. The sequence goes on along the minus strand of NW_006408553.1, from coordinate 1,208,942 downwards.
TGATGCATGGAGGGGATTGTATTCGTTGCAGTGAAACAAAATATGATAGGATGAGTGTAAAACTGATGTTCTCCCATTTAAACTGTCACTCAATTCACAATAAAAACTTAATAAAAAAAAAATCCCATAAATAGGAGTGCTAGTAGCATAGTAGGTTACAAGGTTGGACTGTTAACCTCAAGGTCAACAGTTTGAATCTACCAGCTGCTCGATGAGAGAAAGGTGAGGTTTTCTGCTCCTATAAAGCTTTACAGCCTCAGAAACCTTATGCAGGGTTGCTATGAACCAGAACTGACTCCATGACACACAACCACCACCATCATATATTGAGTCCTGGTGAGGTTCTGTAGAATGAGCACTGGACTACTAACTGAAAGGTCAATGGTTCACACCTATCAGTGACTCCTCAGAAATCCTTTACAGGGTCGCTATGAGTCAGAACTGACTAGACAACACTTAACAACAACAGCAACAACCTGTAAATAAATTCTGATCTTGGCTAGAATCAGTTTCAGGCTGCATGCCACCAAGGATTCTGAGTAATATCTGCTGCTCTTCAACCTCATTAGCCTTTTAAGAAGGTTTCATTGTAGAGGAAAGGGTTGGAGGGCCCATTCCCACCCTCTAAAATGCCCCAAGAACAAAATGGAATGTATCAGCTACATCTACTATTCCTGATCGTCTTGACATGTATACTTGAATGTTTCTTAGGAATAGATTTCTCTACTTCTCTGTGGAAAATAAAACTCTCAAGATGTTTTTTCTCAAATGACTGAGGGTTCCCCAAGGAGGAGTCAACTCACAGCTGCTGTATGGCCGATTTGGTCAAGTAAGCCATTAAATCCTCTATGACTGAACCAAAGGGGACCCTGGGGCTGCATCCAGCTCCTGTGATTGTCCTGACATGAAGCTGCCCTCCCTATGGGAACCTTGGTTAGGCCATGAGTAGTGTTATGTGCAAAGAAGCTTTACAAAGACATTGTGGCATTTTGTGAGCATAAGATCACCAAACATTTTCTTTTTGATCCATTCTTGAACCAGTGAAGAGACAACCCTGGCATTACTCAGGACCAGGACCTAGTGAGTGAGGAAGACAGAGTACAGGCCCTGGGAAGGAAGGGCTATGAGGCTAGCTAGCATCAAGGCAGGACAAGTCACCACTAATGCACTATGGTTTGTGGATTTCTCAAATAATTTCTTATTCCACTTTCCATCGGGACTCTGCCTTTGTTGGCATTTGGTGGTTCAATCTCACCAGCTGCTTTAGAAACTGCTGTATTGGAATCGCTATATAGAAACCCTATACGGAGCTGATAGGAGTTGGAAACAACTAGATGGCACTTGACAACATTAGAATTTTGGGTGGTACAACTGCAGGACTCTCTTATGAATTACAAAACATTTACAACCCTTGTCCCATCCATTACACTCCTACTCATTGTGAAAACCAGAAAGTCCCATCATTTCTATATGTACTCCAAAGGTGACACCACCCCAGTTAGCCAGTGAGTTAAGAAATTGAAAGAGCCTTTAGTCAGATGCAAATCTAGCCTTGGACATTCTGAGATTTTCTTGACTATTAACACAAAATCATAACTGACACTGTAAGAGTCTTTCTAATGGTAAACAGGGTGATTTGTAGTAATGAAGCATTGAAGAAGTTAGTTTTGATAGAAAACCTTGATATTAAAATTCTCAGTATCAGGGCATACTCATTGGACAGGCTTCAGTGGGAATGCAGGGTAGGTGGGACACAAGATAAAAGGCCTCAGTACCCAAAAAACAGCACCAGGATGCTGGACTGTCTTGTGGGGGTCATGGAAGGGAGATAGAAGACCTAGATGAAAAGGTTCAGGTATGGAAAGATCACTTAGCACATGTCCTAATGCAATTTTTCTTAATTGGCAGAGAAGAAAAATTCCATAATTCTTGCAACTGGCTTCATCAGATAGCCCTCTTCCTTCCTCTCAGCCAATTCCCTGCCGGAATCCCCTGATGATTGATGTTCAAAGAAACAAGACTATAAAAGTAAATCGGCCAGCAAAGCTCTATCTAGAATCACATCCAGAAGATGGCATGATGACTACAACAATGTAGTCAAAAACTTGATAAGAAAAATTCAGGATAATCAAACCAATCTGCTGTTTAACTGAATATCCAATTTCCCAGATTTCTACAGAAAGAGAAAGCTCAGTTCACAAATATTTAGAGTACCTTCTAAAAGTTGGGGCCATGCTTGCACCCAGGTTATCAAAAACAGCTGTTGTTGAGTGGAATATAACTCTTGACAGCTTGATGTGTAGTAGAGTAAAATTGTACTCCACTGGGTTTTCAATGGCTGATTATTTTGCAAGTTGATAGCCAGGTCTCTCTTCCAAGTTGCCTCCATATGGACTCCAACCTTTTAATTTATTGCAGTTGTTTTAACCATTTACATCACTCAGGGACTCCACTCAGAATATAAGCTGGATAAAACAAAGCTATTATCCTTACATTTCCTATTCTCCTTTAAGTACAGCAGACATGCAAACAGAGCATTGATGATAACGAGATAGGATAATGTATACATTAGAGAGAGGAGAAAGGAAAAACAGTGACATCAAGATAGGCTTGAGAGCAGAGTTTTCAATGAAGATACATTTTAACAGTTAAGTAGTGCTGGATAACCATTGCAAAGGAAAAGATCTGAATAGAGACACAATGCATAAAAAAGTTTATTTTAGGTGGGACTGGGGTAGGGGAGAAGAAGTGTTTAGAAATCAGTTTTATTTGTTTGGTTGTTGCTGCTAACCATAGATGTGTCTGTTTTCATCACTGCACTCTGGTTGGTTTGGCCTGTATTATTTGGCATGTTCTCCTCCAGGAAGCCTTCCATAGAAGTTTGTATGGCAGACTTCTGACCTTTCTCTACACTCAGTCTGACAACTGACTTTTTTGATTGAATTCACTCTGAAACAGATAGTGGCCTGGTCCGAGCCTTTTAAGAAAAGACTCACTTTTCTTAAATCTTATGAAAGTTAATGTCATGTTCACTATGGATGTTGCCTTATGAGGACTAGGTGGCTGATGGCCTAAGTAGTAGGTGGGAGATCCAGATCCTTCCATGGTGGTCTCCTCATGGTTTGCCCCATCCACATAGGATCCAGCAAACAATAGTTTCTGGAAGTCTTGGAAATAATGAGTATTTCACATCTGGTAGTCATTCTATCAGACAGTCAATTTGATGTTTTTGGCTACATCTTAGTCTGTATCCCAAATTTAAACCATACTTAGCCTTGAGTCAAAACCCAGAAAGAAGTATTTCGAGTTAAGAGAGAAGCCCTGAGGTCTGGAACAAATCCAAATGTAATATTTGGAGTTAGACTCCAATCAGCCCCATCACCACTTGCCTTCTCTGTTTCCTTGGACAAATTACTGGACTCCTCACAACTCCAATTCTCCCAGAGAATTTTGCCCCCAGTAACAACACGAGAAAAGTGAAATCTGCCCCAGAGCTTCTGTTACCATACAACATAGTAAAGCATGCAAAAGGCACTTTGGCCAAGTGTAAAGCTCAATCCCAGAGTGTGTCAAGGAGATGGAAGGCCCTGGAAATGCCTGGCATCAAAAATGAAGTCAGTTTCTGTCAGTGCAGCCTTGTTTGTGCCACAGGGGAGGCCTCTTTGAAGCCCTTCACTCCTAATTACCCTTAGATAATGAATGAATACAATGGTAAATGTTATTAGAATAATTCACTGTTCATGGAGAACAAGGGACAATTAGAATAATTCCCTATTAGTATTCACATATCTCCTTGCTGAAGACACTCCTACCACCTTCCACTCCCAGTGCTCCCATTACAGGAACAGGAGCCCCCTGCAGCACCAGCCCACATCCAGAAGGGTTATTAGGCAAGGGAAGTTATTGGCTGTGTAATTAACTATGTAATTAACTCAGAGTGCTGAATGCAATCAGTGCCTAATCTAATAGAAATGTGTAATTAAATTGTGTCTTTAGTCTCTGGGAAAATCTCTGGATTTGGGTGTGGGAATCAACCTGGCAGGGTGCCCCCAGGTCTCCATTATCTTCAATTAGACAATTAATTGATATTCAAGTTACCTTTCTCATTCAAACCTAATTGAATTTCTCCCGACTCCCCATGAGGTGTAATGTGTTTATAAAGATGCTTTTCTCCAGTCACTGCCTAAAGAACCCACAGTAAAGTGGTCATCACCTATCTCCCACTGCCACTTATCGGGATATTAGATGCCAGCAAGTGGCCCCTTTAAGAGATTGATTGGTGCTTTGCTTTCTCCTTGGTACCTTTGTATACAAATGGTGGTAGCTGACTGGAGAACAGTTTAATCTGTAACTAATGAGTTTTCCCTCCTTATTACCTACAAAGTCAGGCAGTTGTTACCAGCATCTCCATTTTGTTTTATAACTCTAGTTCTAGTGTTCCAGATTCAGCAGCATTCCCCCTAAATTCCTTCCTTATCCCCTCTAACCTGGTGTCCAACAACCTCCCCAGCTTTCCTCTATACTGTACCCTTCTCCCTCCTCCGATTTAGCTCTTGGCAACCTAATGATCCCTTCAGATGCCTGAGATTCACATGGGGTGCTGAGGAGGGGAAAGCCTACTTAAAGAGAGGAAAAGAAACTGACTGTGAACGGGCCAATGGAGATAGGGGCATGAGAGATAGAAAGACATGGAGACAGAGTGAAAAGGACAGAAAGACAATGAGAACTAGAATAGGGTGAGAGGTAAAGGAGGGAGATGAAAATAAGTAAGCAAGGCAAGAGAGCTATAACAAAAGGAAGAAAAGAACAACAGATAGCAAAGTGAAAGGAGTTAAAGATGGGCGTGAGAGGCCCGTGTTTAATAGAGCTGTCCTCAAGGACACAGAGCCAGCAAGTGTCAGCTATTTGGCAGAGATCTTGTGAAAGGCATGAATATCAAATAGAGGCTTCGACTGAAGCGGAAGCCTCCAATTGCACTGTACACCTGATAGCCTAATCTGAAATGAGAATCACAAGGGGAGGTGTAGCCATTTTCAAAAGGACTTCTAAAAAAAAAAAGCAAAGATAAAATAAACAACAACAAAAATCCCCAAACTTCCTCCATTCCCTCTGTCTTCAGAAATTTAACAAAAATGCATCCATTCAGAGACATCACTTATCTCCAGTGGCAATCAGCTTAAATATGTCCCATTATCAAGCTGCCTGCTACTGTACATCAGCGGGTGTTGTATCAACACAGAGTCGAGGGTGGATAACATACTTGTAATTGCTTGTCTGTTTAAAGAAACTCCAGTTCCCTGAGAGAGGAAAGGACGAGTGAATGCCAGTGAGATGGAACATGTGTAGGGCCAGGACTTGGAGAGGTGATTTCTGTTGAGGAGATCTAACACTGGAGACAGTATCAGGGATGGGGTCAGTGAGGCATGGCTGGAAGACCCTTTCTCCGCACTACCATGCACTGAGCAATAGAAAGACAGCTGGGAAGGGGTGTAGACAGGAACCCACTCTGACTCATCTATAGGGTCAGATTGGAGGATTTGGGGGTAGGGGCTACAGTTTCAGGGCCTACTGTTTCCAAATATTTCTCCAACTTAGTTGTTGTACTATTAGTAATACAAACACGACTTTCTAATATTTTTGATCATACAAAGACCTTTTATTTGCAATCCTTTAAAAAATAATGTCATCCTGACTGGATATTTTTAGTCTTGGCTGTTGATATGTATAATTGACCTCAGCACAGAGACTGCATTTCTGCTGTCTTTGCATCTTTCTGCACTAAGGGAACTTAGTAGCATAATGGATTAAGAGCTGGGCTGCTAACTGCAAGGTTAGCAGTTCAGATCCACCAGTCACTCCATAAGAGAAAGATGAGACTTTCTGATCCCATAAAGATTTACAACCCCATAGGGTAAGATGGAGGGTCAAAGAAAAAGAGGAAGACCCCCAATGAGATGGATCAGCCAGGTGGCATCATTGATGGTGTCAAATGTGGCAGCGGTAGTGAGGTTGGCCCAGGATCGGACATTGTTTCATTCTGCTGTGCATGGGGTTGTTATGAGTCAGTTCCGACTCGATGGCACCTGACAACAACAACAACAAAGCCTATACGGGCTCATTATGAGTTGGAACCGACCCTGTGGTACACAATCACTACCACACGGCCTAACTCAGGGCTGGGGATGCAGTAACTCCTCAATACATAGTTCACGAATGAAATAATGAACTCATAAAAAGAAATGAGTCTTATTTTTTGAAATGAGGGCAGTGTTGAGTCAGTTTTCGAATGCTCACCTTCCATGTGGGAGATCCATGTTTGGTTCCTGGTCAATGCAACTCATGCAACCATTCATCTGTCACTGGAAACTTGTATGTTGCTCTGATGCTGAACAAGAAGCCCTGGTAATGTAGTCGGTTACGAGCTGGTCTGCGAACCAGGTGGTCAATTGCTTGAATCTACCAGTCACTCTGCAATAGAACAATGAGGCTTTCTGCTCCTATAAAGATTTAGAGCCCTGGAACCCTGTACAGGGTCTCTATGAGTCAGAAACAACAACTGCATATCTGATGGAGAGTTAGGTTATTTGCTTGCTTTATCTCATTTGATCCTCACAAAATGCTATGAAGCAAGTATTGTCATCCCTGTTTTACCCAAGAGGAAGTTGAGGGTCAGAGTGTAGACTTGCTCAAGGTCACATACCTCAGATGCTGTGGTGGCAGAACCTAGTTGCTGAGAGTGGTACCCCATCCTTACATTCTGGGCAGCACTGGCAAGGAAGAGAGTTCATTCCTGCCTTTTAGTTCTGACTCAGCTCCACATGACTGAGTGACCTATGCCAGTCTTTGTTGTTCCCTATTTCTGGACCGATTGACAGCTGTTAATAGAAGAGAGAGAATGAAGTCATTTGGCAGCACTCTTAAATGCCTCACCCTCTTCTTTTTATAAATGAAATGCTTTATTCAGTAGGTAGCTGTGTGTGGCATGTAGTAAGCATATAGAAGGAGGGAAAAAAGGCCCCTTCCCTTTCTATCTGCATTCTAGTATTTTGATTCATTAGTAAATTGGGAGACCTTGGGTAAGTCTTTGAAACCCTTGGAGCTTTTAGCTTCCTGATGTATAAAACAGAGAAAATAATATCTGCCTTTCTAAGGCTGGAGGATAATTCTAATGATCATATAATAGTATAATGTACAGGATACTGCTTTAGAATATACAGACGCTTTCATTTTGTATATCTAGGTATATTCATTTTCATTAGGCTTAAAGAATAAAACTAAAGATGAAAGGCTACTTCAGGCATTGAGTAAGGACTATTTGTGTTTTGGCAGACTCTGTTTACAGTTTATCCTTAAGGACACCATTTGTTTGTTTTAAGAAAAAGATTTGGCTTTCAATAAAGATATTCATGGCTTTCAGGACATGAAAATGTGCTTTGGATGTCACAAGTTTGTTTGAATTTCTCTCCAGGGAGCCCAGCTCAGTAAACACTTTCATGTGTAGGCAGCACCCTTAATCATGCCAGTGAATCTTAACCTAACCATCACAATAAAAGTATAAATAGAGTTCTTATTAAATAATTGTTATTTTCCTGCTGAGAATCTCAGCTGGGATTCTGTCTTCAATACAATATTTTATGCAAATGTTATATACAGAATGTATATGCTTTCTCTGCAGCTAACTGTGTCTTTGCTTCCACAAACATAGGGTCTGTAAACAAAGATTTGGGTTCTAGTCATTGCTTTGCCAGCTACTAGCTATGTGACCTTGAGAATGTCACTTAATCTCTCAGAGCCTCAAAGTCCTCATCTTGTACAAAAGGGGCTGAAAGAGATCAATGGCTTGCAATCATAAAAGCCCCTCCCTGCAACATGAGCCCATGTTTTCAAAAATGTCTACTAATCTGCATTTATTAAATGATAATTAATTCATTTCACCAAGTCTGAAAATCAAAGGCATTTGTAACGGGTAGCCAGAGATTCTGATCAGACTTACATAATCAGACTTAACACACTGAGCAGAGATAATTGCAACGAAAAGCAAAGAAGTGTGACACTTTAGTTTGTCATGTAGACTCGTAATGAATAGATGAGGGAAACGCATTAGACTTTTTGAAATATATTGACAATAACTAACAGTAGCTATCACTAAATATAGCCAACCTCAGGGGTCTGTATAAAAGATTGATATCACTGAACTGTTCACTCACTCCAAGTTATTTTTCAGTTCTTATGGTCAACAATGAATTCATTCTGGGGATTTAGCAATGCATAAAAGCAACAAACTGACCTGGCCTTGTGGAGCTTACATTCTTGGGGGAAAAAACAGATCAAACCCTTCTCTTCCTAAAATACTAGAAAAATTTTAAAAAGTAAACCCAAAAGCATATTTTAAAAAGGAATAAAGCAGAGGAAAGGGATGAAGATTGGTGGGCAGCAAGGTTACAGTTGATAGGGTAACACTTGAGAAGGTAATATCTGAACAAACTCTTAAAGGGGATAGGAAAGCAAACCATGCCTAGTTAGAGGGGCAAAACCATTTCAGGCTGAAGCAACTATAAATGCAAAATCCCTAAGGTAGAAGCAAACCTATCAAACTTATAGTTCAGCAAGGCCTAATGGCCTGGAACAGTGTGAACCTGGGGCAAATTATGAGACAGGTTCAGAGACAAAAGGAACACCAATTATGTAGGTACTTGTAGACCCTTGTAAAGGACTGTGGTTTTTACTCTGAGTTAGATGGGAGTCATGGAAGGTTACTACAATGTAGTGGCATGATCTGGCTTAAGGTTTGAAGGAATCATTCCATTTGCTGGGAGTTGAAAATAGACTTTAAGGAGGCAAGGGCTAAAGAAGGGAAATCAGACAGGAGGTCCATCTATAGTGGTTTGAACAAAGGAGGAAAGGTGAAACTGGTGAGAGGAATTAATTTTTGAATGCATTTTAAAGACTGAACTTCCTGATGGATTGTATGTGGAGTATAGGTAAAAAGAGGAATCAAGGAAGAAGTCAAGATTTTAGAACTCTGATAAGGTCTCTGTATTGATATATGTTGTGGTTTTTAGGTGCTCTTAAATTGATTACAACTCATAGCACCCTGTGTAAGATTTCCAAGGCTATAAATCTTCACAGAGCAAAAAGCCTCATCTTCCTTCTAACTGTAGAGCAGCTGGTGGGCTCGAACCACTAATCTTGTGGTTAACAGTCCAGTGCTTATCCTACAGTGTGACCATTCTCCATATTGATGTATGTGTGTGTCTGTATGTGTGTATAAAAATATATATGCATATATATATATACATATATATACAGATACATACACATACATGTATGTGTATATGTATATATATATATAGTATATATATGTGTGTGTGTGTATGTGTATATATATATATATGCTGTTGAGTCATTTTCAACCCATAGTTACCATGTATAGGGGGTTTCTGAGGTTATAAATCTACGGGAGCAGAATGCCTCATCTT